>NC_086164.1:6478818-6646318 GCF_035149785.1 Candoia aspera
CTCCACCCCAATGGGATGGGCAGATTGGAACTACATGCAGATTTTGCTATTGGTCTCCCATCTGACTGATCTATAGCATCCTCAAGTATTGTTTAGCATCTACTGAAGTACTTGCAATACTTATCCAAAAATATGAACTCCTTAGCACAGAGTTTCTCAGCCAGGGTTTCATGGCACCCTAGGGTTCCGCGAGAGGTCACTGGGGGTTCCCTGGGTGATCACAATTTATTCAAAAAATTATTTCAAATTCGGGCAACTTCACATTAAAGAGGTAAGTTTCATTCTTTATTTTTAGTTTAAGAACACTGTTCATGCATCTATACAGGCCTACATATGAAATGAATACAGTAATTTTGGAACTTCTGGCCTTTGGAACTTTCAGCCTGAATATGCAGGTGTTCCCTGGGGCCTGGAAAATATTTCAAGGGTTCCTCCAGGGTCAAAAGGTTGTGAAAGGCTGCCTTATCACAAAGTAATTCCTTTTCACTGACCATCCTTCAGTTCTTCTGTGATGGTAATGACATACTGATGAACTTCCCTTAAGATCTGCCCATCTGCTGCATGTCCTCTTCACCCTCTTCAGTCTTTACACGTTGGCTATTAGGCTAGCCATTTGCTCCAAGAAGTCTATCTACAACTGCCAGATTCTAATTTACCAGATATGCCATGAATTTGTGCCAAGCGTATCACTTTGAATAGGCTTTCAAGTGATTTTGGTCTTGACCTATTGTTTCGCTAACAAGATCTGGGTCCAAACAAAGAAAAATAAAAGGATTGCAAACTTCTGTTTGTCTTGACATAGAAGAGATTCCAATTAGTGGGACTTACTCCCAGAAAAATGTGTATAGGATTGCAGCCTAACACAAGTTCTGTGGGGGAGGGTGCTTAGTTCTACTTCCCTTGGAGTATTACAGCTTGTTCAGGTACCATCTGGTTTAAAATTGCCATTCACTTCGAGAAGCACGTTAGCACTTATTAGAATGCCAGCAACATCACTTATAAATCATCGTATTTGCTATGTTAAATATCCTCAAAGTAAATTGTGAAGTGATAATGCCATATTAATTCAACATAATCATCTCTCAAACATGTTTGTGTGCAAGTGTGTGCATGTGTGTGTATGTGTGTGTATAGATACTGTGTGTGTGTGTGTGTGTGTGTATATTCTCCAAACTAACAATATAGCACTGAGAAATATAAGTAGGAGGTAGAGCCATGCTTTTATATTCCAGCCTTACTAACCATCTGGGTCTTCAGAAGTACAAGTCCTCTCAGCTTTGGGCAAGCACAGTCAGTTGTCTGAAATAAAGCCTGACTGAACTCAACGGATGAGTTTGTGCTGGTCACTGTTTCTCAAGCTAGACTACTTCCCAGGGTTGTGATGGGGATGAAATTAAGGAAGGTGTCCATGAAAGCTTCCAGGTGAAAGGCAGGATTTATTCACTTATTTGTTGCATTTCAATCCTGCCTTTACTCCCGGAGCTCAGCAGCATATGTAGAATTCCAATTTTCCCCACAGCAACAGCCCTGTAAGATAGGTTGGGCTGAGAGAGAATAATTGGCTGAAAGTCATAAAGGAAACTTCCATGGCTGAGGATGGGCCTGAACATGGAGCATCATGGTCATAGTTCAACACCTTCACCAATATACCACATTGGCTTTCTCAGGTGCTGCAGTAAGAATGATATACATAAATATCTTCCAAGGAGTTACATTCACATAAGTGTAGGCTACAAGGATCATGTGCCTCCTTTTCCTACCACCTCTTTTTCTCCCTAACTTGGATTCCCCTTAAAACTTATTTCTCTCCTCTAACTTGTCTTTTATGTAGCTGGATGAAATTCCCCTTCCTCCTCCAGATTTCACGCAGATTTCTAAATGTATGCTCATGTTGCCCATTGTCACTGACACACTTAAATCAATCATTTTGCACTTCATTTTTTACAGTGCTGTCTTATTCATCTTTGACCCAACACTCATTGTTTGTTTCCACTCGAAGAGGTCGAATTTAATTGTCCTCAGTTTAGGTGTTAATAGTTGCATTGCCTGAGGGGAAGGCAGCTTGCAGGACTTTTGTTTAGTTTTTAGCCTTGCAGCCAAGTAAGCAGCTCGCTTCTCTCTGAGAGAGTGTGTGAATGCACAAGCCTGTAAATATGTTTTTGTGCTTTCTGTAAATAAATTTAGTTTTATAGAAATGCCTGGTGTGTGATTTTTCTGATCTCTCTGGGCCAAATGCTTTCCAGCACTCTGCAAGAGTTTCCACATAGGATGATTCAAAGACCTGCTCAAACAATCTTCCGTTTAAGATGAAAAGCCAAATGTATTTATTTTTTATGTTTATAATACTCCATATAGAAAATGTTTCTCCGGAAAGAAAATCCATAATTCACAATGCAGAGATCCACATCTAGCAAATCGTTTTTTTTAAAAATCAGAAATTGCTTCACCCCGCTATCCCACATGCATATATTTTTCCATTGGATGATTTCACACAATCAAATCATAAGGACTTTTGTGTTGCTCAAAGTACATTAAGCATTTTCCCAGGAGATGCCAAGGTTTCTGGGGAACATAAATGAATTGAGTTTGGTGGCTGGGAAAAGAATAGTTGGAAGTTGTACAACTTGGGAGCAATTTCAGTTATACACCATATTCTTTATCCTTCCATGTACAATTAATTTTCATTTTCCACTCCACTGCCATATGTATTTCCATAATTTATTGTTGTCTAAATAAGGAATACAATTTTCTAATGACAGAAAAATGAAAATACACATATTAATTGGAGCAGAGTTTGAGAGATCTTGCCTGCAGTATATATATGAGAAAGCTATTTCTAATGAGTAGCTTGGTGGAACTAATTGTAATGCATTTCTGATCTGAATGGTGTCCCCTCTCCACCCCAAAACCCACCCTACATCTTGATTCATAAGTTGTGTTCATGAATCCTCTTGATATCAACAGCAGTTGGATGGAAAATTCCTGGTCAAATAAAAGGATTTTTTTCATATAACTTTATTAAAATTTTAAAGAAGATAGAAATTTTAAAGAAAGTTCCATTCTCTTCATTACCCATTGCTCCATTATGGGTAATGTCGAATCTAAAAGGATTGTTTTTCTAAGTACCACAAATATAGTAGGCTCTGGATCAGGACTTCTAAAGATAGGATGTCAGCAATGAGAAAGTCCCATTTCAGCTTCAGTTCCTTTTTTAAAGTTTATGGTTCACATAAAGGATTCAAAGGAAGAAGCTGAATTATTGGGTTCTCATGTTGACTTAAATGAGGGACAGGCTAAACTTCTGAAGGTCAAGATCCGTAGCTCAGCCTTACGATTTGCTGGTCCACAGTGGGAGGCCATCTGGAGATATGATGAAATCACCAGAAGAATGGGTGCTACTTTTTGGGTTCTGGGAGGACTTAAAAGCAGTCAAGAGTTCCCATACCCAACTTACCCCAAAACTTCAAAATGAAAGGCTGAAATTGTACCACTGAGATTTGGCTATTTCTAAAATACCTTTGCAGATTTCTCACCTCACTGGATAGTTTCCAATTCCTGTGCCATTTTTCTGATTAGCTTCTGTTCCTTTGGACTGATTAAATTTCCTACCCTTAGCGTATCACTTTAGCTATGGTGGAAAAGGGTGACAAGCAGAATTCTAACCATTCCTGAGATGCATAGAGTGAATGCTGAAATGGATATACCCCTTATCCAGTTATAAAGAAGGAACTTACAGATCTGCTACTTTTGAATTCCCAGGAATAAATTATTTTATGTAACCTATTATCTTTGGATGTGAGCCCAGAAATAACTAAAACAGTTGCAAAATTATACATATAAATTTTGCAACCATTTTAGTGGGAGTGGGTGTGATACACACACACACACACTCACACACATGCAAGAGCCCAGTCATTGTTGATGTAACTGCACTGACTATATTAAGCTGATTTTACTTCTTTTAAGCACAATACTCCATTTGTGGGGTTTATTGTATCGTATTGTTGGGCTACAGGCAGTAATAAAAAAAACCCCATTCATTCATAATAGACAAATGTAGGAGAATGGCTGGTTTCTTGCATTTCCCAGGGCTCTGTGCAAGGAGATACAAATGGTGGTAGAATTTAAATAATGACATCCCTTCCCTGTTTGTTTACACAGTGTAGAAAAAGCAGGATTAAAGTGATCCAGAGGGCAGCTCTTGGGAGATAGTGCATTTTATAAGCATAGGAAGATTTCTTGTGAAGATCATGTCATTGTCTCTTCAACCGTCATTGTAAAAATAATTCCAAATGAAAGCTTATTCAAGCTAGACTCTTCCAGATTGGGAAGGATTTCTACATGATGAAATCATCTGTACTGAAATATTCCCTGTGCATATAGAAAATTGGTATTCATCTAACCAGCCTTTCTTCTTAACCAACAGCAAAACTAGAGTTGAAGGGACACCGCTGTCAAGGATGCTCTAGGACCATCACGAAATCTCCTACACAATCAAACCCTTCATTTCTCTATTCTGGCATTCTTTCATCTCCTTTTCTTCCCACCCCACGAACACATTCTCTCTCTTTTTCTCTTCCTCCTTCATAAGGAAATGGCAGAATCCTCCCCCTTTTTTTCCCTTTCTTTTCCCCAGATGACAAAGCAGGACGAAGAAGGAGAAGGAAAAGGAGAAGGAAAGGGTATGATGCTGAATTTGAGATTTCTCTAGGCTGTGGAAGTAAGAACTTACATCCAATTGTAAAAGTGTTGTTTTACAATTACTTAGAGAAGTAAACTGAAGTCATAATATTCACTAGAGTTTTTTCAGAGTTGGTAGGAAGAGAACTGCAGCTGTATGCTGCTCTACTGGCAAGGGCCAAACAAAACAAAGCTGATAGGGTTATTTTGTTCCCTGCAAAATAACGCAACCAGTTGTACCTGATGGTGTTCCACACCTCTCAAGTGACTAGTTCACTTCACAGATTTAATGGCTCTCCTGGTCAAATTTAAAAAAAAATAAAAGGAGAAGCAGCAGCATAGGATGGTGCCTTCATCTGTCAAACCCATCTGTCTTACCACTTTGTCTTTCTCAGCGGGCCTCTGAGAACTTGCATGCGAATCAGAAAGAGGAAGCTCATATTCAGCTCCATCAGAGGCTATAAATGGTCTCTAGGGAGCAGACAGCAAAACTAATCAGCTCTGCTTTCCTTCCCTGCAAAGCAAATCTATCAGCATTGAGGCAGGGACATCTCATTAATGGCAATGGTAGAATGAATATTGGTTGATGTTTTGTGCTGGTTGAAGTGTTGTTCAAAGTTAGATTGCCCCCTCCCCTCCCCTGATTGCATTGGGATTGTCTTGCTTGGTAGCTTGTCATAAGGGAGAAGAAAGGGGAACCTAGAGATGAATGGGACTGTGGAGGTGTTAGCAAGGAATGCACTGCGGTGCTCTAATTTTCTGACTATTTTTTTAAACAAATGTCCAGGGTTATGGAGTTGCTGAGATACATTTTTTTGGGGGGGGTTGGATTTTTCTGCAGCTTGTGAGCTTTGCTGAACAACATGTGTGACTGCTGCATTGTGACTTTTCCTAAGGCAGCAATTATTTTTTCGGTACCATTTCCCTTATTTGTAGACTTCATTTCAATAGAATATTTGCCTTTTTTGCACAACATTCTGGCCTGTATGCTGACCTTTAACAACTTTCCAAAAGGTACACTGATTTTTAATATTTTTTCCTACTCAAACATGATGGCCACAGCACATTTTGCTCTTTACTACTGTTCAGGTTGTGACGGAGTCCAGTTTTGGTGAATCACAGCACTCTGGATGGTAGTTTTTTAAAATGACCCTTGGAACAGGAGAAAAATAGCATTTCCTATTCATGCTGAATCCTCCTTACTATTTATTTCAATAAGCTTTGCAGGCTCTGCAACTTGTACTTATGCTAAAAGGAGGATTCCAACTCAGCTAAAATTGATTGTGGCTAAATCCTGTGGAAATCAAGATCAGGAGAATTGGTTCAATCAGAGTTAGAAATAGTGCTGTGCTACTTTCTTTATCCTTGGCTTGCAGCCTACCAGTGTGTGTATCAGAGAGAGAGAAAGAAGGGTGGGAGACAGACAAGGATGATGAATTCCATGTCCTCTCCTGCTTAGATTTTAAACCTATCCAAGAAAAATGTTCCAGGACCAACCCAAATGCATATCTCTGGGTTTGGAAATATGCATTCCAGCAGCATCTCTAATATATAGGTAGTCCTCGCTTAACAACCATTCATTTAGTGATGGTTCAGACTTAACAACAGTGCTGAAAAAACTGACTTATGACTGGTTCTCACTCCTATGACCATTGCAGCATCCCCACAGTCACATGATCACAATTTGGGTGCTTGGCAACCGGTTGGCAACATTTATGACTGTCACATTTATGATCACATGATCACCATTTTCAACCTTCATGGCTGGCTTCTGGCAAGCAAAATCAGTGGAGAACTGCATGATTTGCTTAACGACCATGTGGTTCACATAACACCCATGGTGATTCACTTAATGGCTGCTGCAAAAAAGGTTGTAAAATCAGGTCAGATTCACTTAATGACCACTTCCCTTAGCGATGGAAATTCCAGTCCCAATTGTGGTCATTAAGTGAGGACTACCTGTCAACCCAATTACATCATTCCAGTGTCAAGCATGTTGCTTTCAATGGTGTATAGAGCTGATTAACTTCAGCCAAGTTACCACCACTGAAGTTCATTTATGAAGATGAGAAAATAGCAGCATTCCAAATGGATCAGTCTAGATCTGGCACTCTTTTGTTTTATTCTTGAAATGTTTGGGTTTACCCCCCTGGAACGAGCCAATCCAAGAAAAACATGTTCTTTAGCCGTTCTTTTCACATACCCCTAGGAAACAGCTTTTCATCGTTTACAAAAGTGTTGTAGCAGCTATACAAAAGTACTCATTACTGAACATTACAATGTACAGCAGCTTACAGACGCTAATAAACTCCTTCCTTGGTGGGGGACAGAATGCAACACTCACCGTTTCTAATTCCACTGGTAATTATGCTTGAAATCAGAACCATATTTAAGTGTGCACCCTCTTGAGGAGAGGTTCAAAATTATATGTTCTCCCAGCTCTTAAAATTCAGTTCTATTACTTACGACACATCTTGGTTACAGTCTTTCAATACAAACAGAGGAAACATGGCCTAAAGGTCCCTCCTACATTTTGTGAGGGAAGGAGACCCTCCAAATTTAATTATGCAGCCTGTCACTCTTTTCTGCATGTATCTACAGATTAATTGCCCCATATTTGTAATGATCCTGCTTTATCATGCCTCATTCTTTTGTACTATAGAAAGAACATGGAATTCTCTATCTATCTATCTATTAAATTTCTCTGCCACTCATCTCATACACAACGACTCTGGGTGGCTTACAAAGGACAAGGATAATATAAAAACATATAAATATCAATACACATATAAATATCAATACACATTATATAAAATATAAAATATATGGTATATAACATTCAAGATGGGCAACAATCTTATCCTGGCACCCTCAGGGGGCCAACCACCCCCATGAAGAGCTGTTGCCCCTCCTATCCCAGGCAGCACAACCATGTTTTTAATAATGTTCTCCAAAGTCTCTACAGATGGAACCAAGGGTGTTTAACTGATCACCTTGTTCATCTGCTATGTTTCATTCTGTTTTCGGTTGGATTTATATTGCTGCTGAATCTTATTACATCACATGATTGAAAAACATACCTTTCCTTGTAGAAACATTTCTCTGGTGGTCTGAATTGCTCTAAATCCTGAGGGAAGACAGAGGAAAGTCCTTCCATTGGACTATTCTAAATTGGGGACCAGGAGAGCCATGGAGACTGCAGAATGATAGGGAGATGTATAACAAACCAGCCAACAATCTTTACCATCTCAGAACAATAAAGTATGTTTGAAAAGACCACCGAGGGTGAAATAAGAGACTTCTTTTGCAGAGGGGAAAATGGGATGGAAAAGATTTCAGCTGAGTTTAAATTTAGAATTGCTTTCCTGGGAAGGTAGATCTAGTGAGGGGGACTGATGCCTGATCAGCACAAAGTCCACCCAGAGGTGGAAGGAGCTGGCAGTAGGTATGAGCTTCCTGACATAGCTGCTCACAACAAAAAGCTATTTGGATGAGTTATGAATAATTATTAACTGGTAACAGTACAATAAATCATGGAGACAATCTGAGAAGTGTGAGCTGGTAAGAATAAAAATGCATGCTAATGTCTCCAGGAGGAAAAAAAATACATTGAAGAAAAAGAACGAGAGAGACACACAAACACTTGTGGACAGAAGGATAATTTTCTGCTCACCATACTGTACTGCAGTATTTCTCAACCGTGGCAACCTTAAGATGCCTGGACTTCAACTCCATGCAAAGGTGCTGTTGTTGGCCTGGTGAAGTGAAGGCTGGAAGGAAGAAGCTACAGTATATGAGAACCATTTAACAATCAATATAGGCATTGCTGAGTTGGATGGACCTCTGATCTAACTTGGCACTAGAGAACTTCCTGTTCCTTCCTATGTCTTAAGGAAGGCATGTTGTGTGTGAAAGGTCTTGACTGTCCAGCCCCAGCACTACCAATACAAAAATATAATGAAGTGATGAAAGAGTGTTTTGCCTGTTTCTCTTAGCAGCTGTTGCTGGTCAGTGTGTGTGTGTGAGAGATACTACTGAGACTTCCAGACGAAAACAAGAGTTGTGCTAGTGAGGTGTGACTGAATGGCTCGCTAAGGCAAGGGCTTGCAACTAGGAACTATTTTGATGTTTTCTATTGTGCTAATGGCTTTGTGTGCAGGGAAATGTCATTCAAGACAGTGAATGCTGCTTTGGAAGTGCCAAACTGCCATTGCCTTGTGTCTGAAGGAGGGGTCTGTTCTCCCACTGCAGAGGATTCTGGCCTTGTCCCGGTTCCTGGACCTCGTTGTAGCAATAGGTTGGCATGATTAGGAAAAAAACCCAAATGCTGATATGCCAGCCTTAGGAGGTTTGAAGGCCAGAGCAAGAGCCAGAGCCAGAACCAAAACCAGAGCAAAAGCAAAAGCAAGAGCCAGAACTAGAACCAGAACCAGAGCTAGAATTAGAACCAAAGCTAGAACTAGAACCGAAGCTGGAACTAGAACCAGAACTAGAACCAGAACCAGAATCAAAGGTAGAACTAGAACTAAAGCTAGAACTAGAACCGAAGCTGGAACTAGAACCAGAACTAGAACCAGAACCAGAACCAAAGGTAGAACTAGAACTAAAGCTAGAACTAGAACCGAAGCTGGAACTAGAACCAGGACTAGAACCAGAATCAAAGGTAGAACTAGAACTAAAGCTAGAACTAGAACCGAAGCTGGAACTAGAACCAGAACTAGAACCAGAACCAGAATCAAAGGTAGAACTAGAACTAAAGCTAGAACTAGAACCGAAGCTGGAACTAGAACCAGGACTAGAACCAGAACCAGAATCAAAGGTAGAACTAGAACTAAAGCTAGAACTAGAACTGAAGCTGGAACTAGAACCAGGACTAGAACCAGAATCAAAGGTAGAACTAGAACTAAAGCTAGAACTAGAACTGAAGCTGGAACTAGAACCAGGACTAGAACCAGAATCAAAGCTAGAACTAGAACCGAAGCTAGAACTAGAACTAGAACCAAAGCTAGACCCAGAACCAGAACTAGAACTGGAACTGGAACCTGAACCGAAGCCAGAGCTGGAACTAGAGCCGCAGCCAGAGCTGCTGGAAGGAACCACGTTGGAAAAGGCTGTTTAAACAAAATTAGTGTCTGCCAGCTTGGACTGAACAGAGAATGCAGCTTAGTTTAAAATGGGAAGTTTTCTTTTACAGCCAGAGCAGCAGCAGAGAAATGGGAGGACAGGGAGTACCTAACGCTGAAGTCTGAACAAGCACATTCACAAACTGCTGAACTGTAGCTCCCTGTTAAGTCTGAACAACGTCTCTGCATTGACTGTTGTGAAACTCACAGAATCACGGAGTTGGAAGGGACATTGGGGTCCAGTCCCAATTTCCTTCTGGGTGCAATTCAAGGTGCTGGTTATTTCTTTTAAAGCCCTACATGGCTTGGGGCCAGCAGGTTATTTGTGGGACCACCTCTCTTTGAGGTTCTCTCCAGAACGGACAGGATGGGCACGTTCCAGGTCCCTTCCTTGTGGGTCCTCGGAAGTGTACCTTTTCTGTTGAAGCCCCTGCCCTGTGGAACACCCCTGCAGAGATCTGACATCCCCCCACCCTTTTAACCTTCAGGGAAGCATTTGAGAGCGGGCTGTTTCCCCAAGCGTTGGGATCAGTTGAGGTCAGAGTGGGATAAGACTGTAGTGAGTGGCATCAGGGAAGTGTGGTTGTGATGCCCAGTTTTTCTGTTTTGGTGTTACTGGTTCTTATGTTTTTATTTATTGTGTTTTTATTGTTCTATGTGTTTTTAGTTTTGGATGGTGAGCTGATATTAGCCCTTCAGGGACAGTTCATCACAACAATAAATACCAGCCCTAACTTTATTATAAGGTTTCAGTAACAGAATCTCACAAGTCTGAAAGACTTTCTCCCCTACTTTCCTTTTACTCTCTGGAAAACTAAGAAGGGTCCCTTCTGAAATGTTTCCCACGCCTCTTTTCCTTCTGTGGGCTGAGATACCTTCTACCTGATGGTTGTCCAGTCTGTGGCTCTTCTTCTTGTCTCCCAAGATGATTCCTACATACCGTTACAGCTGACCAGAGTTTGGCTTTAAGATGGGCAGCAATACAAATGTTTTAAATGCAATAAGCACCTGACCACTCCACCCTCCTCAGCACAACTAACATGAGCTATGAAAAGGATAACCCTACCATACATCAAAAACATCTCAGGGACAACCAACAACCAGACTACTACGACCACATGGCATTACTGTTGCACACAAACCAACTAAAGCCCTCCAGAACATCTTAAGTAAACCAAAAGACCCAGAACCCAAGAAGAAGAAGAATAGGAGTCATCTACAACATACAATGTAAGGGCTGTAAGAGCCACTATGTAGGACAGGCAGGCAGAAGGCTAGCAGAGCGCATCCACAAACACCAAGTATCAGTCAGTAGACATGATGAAAACTGCTTAATCTCACAACACATGGACAGACTCGACCATAGTTTCAATTGGGAAACTGTCAGCATCCTAGACCAAGCCAAATCCAAAAATGCTAGGGAATTCCTCGAAGTCTGGCATTCAGACAAATCAATAGAAACATAGAGATAAAGCACATTTACATACCACTCAAAAGAGACAATAAAAAAGCTAAGGAAACAAAAAGACCAGAATACACCCCCTCTAGCAGCCAACACCCAGATAAGCAGGGATTAACACCAGACAAACTATCAACAGAAAACAATACCCAAATCAAGGAACTGCCAAGGAGGAAACCACACCCCCACGAACACTGACAGGGCAAGCTACTGGATATAAACAGGGAGCAACCCCACAGTCACTTGTACTGATGATGTTACCTAGTTGGGTAATGAAACGTCTACAAGCAAACAGCCATGCTCAGAGAGCACCAAGGACTACACAATAAATAAATAAAACCACCTGCCCAGGACATGGTCCACCAGAACATTTTAAAGAAATGATCATTTGGCCTCTGAAGACCTCTAATGAACTCACAATTACATGTAGCAGCCTTTTCTATTGGATGATAGCTCATTCAGTCACGATATCCAGGCCGAACCTTCTGTTTTGCAGCTTGCTTGTCCTTCCCTCTGGGGCAACAGGGAATAAATCCGCTCCTTCTTGTAGGCAACAGCCCTTTAGATCAATGCTCTTTTCCTTCTGGTTTCCCTTTGAAGCAAGCACGGTTAACGCTAAGATGCTCTAATAATTAGCAGAAGGAATTATTAAGCACCACCAGAAAATGACTCTGGCATGCATACCACCACCATCCTAATCTTCCTTTCTACCAACACTGCTGAAAGCAGTTCTAGCCTTCTTCTTTCAGCAGTAATGCTGTTGAGAGAGAGAGAGAGAGAGAGAGAGAGAGAGAGAGAGAAAGGGGGGGTGCTTTTCATTTTCTAGGATGGTTGCTTTTGAATTATTTGTATTTAAATTTCCTGGCTTGGAGAAATAGAAGCATTAGCCAAACTCTCTGTGTATCAGGAGAGGAGTTATAAATATTTGATCATGTTAATTGGCATCAA
Organism: Candoia aspera; assembly: GCF_035149785.1. Classification (NCBI taxonomy): domain Eukaryota; kingdom Metazoa; phylum Chordata; class Lepidosauria; order Squamata; family Candoiidae; genus Candoia; species Candoia aspera. The sequence goes on from NC_086164.1 coordinate 6,491,029, forward strand.
GACAGAAGGAAGCTGAGCCATGTTGCATAAAAAGGGTGTGCATTGGGCTTGTACTGTTTTGCAACAGTTTACTTTGTTTAATCATGTCTGAATGAAGGCTCAATGTGTTCAGCTAAAAAAAAAAAAAGACGCCCAATCATTCTGATTAAAGGTGGGCCAAAACTAAATCAAGAGATGGGCCTTGAGGAGGTTGGCAACATTTTGGTGGCCAGGGAGCAAACTTAAGGATTTTGGGTGTTCCAAGGATTGCAGTTCAGAGTAGTGGTTAAGGCACCAGGCTAGAAACTGGGAGACTGAGAGTTCTAGTCCAGCCTTAGGCGTGACCTTGCGGCCAGTCCCTCTCTCTCAGCCCTGGAAAAAAGAAGGCAAGGGAAACCCACTCTTGAAAAACCTTGCTGAGAAAACTTCAGGGATTTGTCCAGGCAGTTGCCAGGACTCAAGAGTAAGTTGAAGGTACCAAAAAAAAGGGCTGGAAGATGTTAATAGACAGGGTGGTAATGCAAACTGCCCAAGATCAAATACCATGCTCTTGGGCAGGGTTCCAATTTGACTCCCCTTTTCTGAATTTTGAAGGAGAGTCTTGTGTCCTTGTCCCTGTTTCTGTCTCTCCCTAAGCTGTTAAGAGTATGTTAGGGTGATCTCCACAACTGCTGTGTTTCCTGCATGAAGCTGCCACTGATTTACGACCATCGGGGTTGGAGGGAATTCAGAAAAGTGGAGTTAGGGTGCAGTTCTGGGGTCAAAGGTTGCCTATCCCAGAGAGTGAAGGTGGGAATAGCACATTCTGTCCCATCCTGCCTGTATGCATGTGCTAGAATGGGGATGTAAGTGTGCGCAGGATTACACCAGTCTTTATCCCCATTGATTAACAATGGCTACTTCTCACTTTGAATTGCACTTCTTGGACCTCACACTGCTCAGTTTGGCTGGATAGCGCGGGTTATTGCATCATTCCACTTTCTGTCTAAATTGTTTGGCTGCAACTCCCTAGGTGAGGAAGGAAGGAAGAATTACAGTCCAAAGAAAAAGGTGCTGGATCGTTGGCTCAAGGAAATATATGTTTACACATCACCCTTGTAAAAAAATCAGGAAAGAGTTAACTGAGCTTCTGGTCTGGCAGAATATTTTGAACTGTAAATGAATGCATTGTCTGAGTTTGCAAGATGCAGATGTTTAGGGGGTCCCCTGGCCAACCTAAAATTGCTCTCCCCTGGATTACAGACTGGGTTTCTATACCTGTTGACTTGGGAATAAGCCACCTTCTACTCTTAGTGAATATACATGGGAAGACTTGCATATGCAGCCATTTTTGAGATGTGCTGTTCTCGGACCTGACCTTGCAGTTGCTCCCAGGAGACTGCTGTGAAGCTGAATGCTGATCTTGGTCATCCCACCAAGCCAAAACAGCCTTTTCTAGGTTTTTTATCTGATTTCTCCCCTCCCCCTTACCCAAAGCCCCCTCCCCCTTACCCAAAGCCCCTTCTTTAAAGGTTTGCTTTGTGTTGTCCTCTTCAAAATCCTTGGGTCCTTCCTCTAACTCTCTGGAATCCAGCAAACTCACAGCAGGGATAAATTTAGTCTCTCCAATCAATTTCTCTTAGTGCCAACTCTTTCTATTTGGACACTTTGGAGACACCCATTCAGGTATTATCAAGGCATGTGTCTGCTTTCTCACTGTGGCGGTTTATCAGTCTGCTGGAGAAGAGGTTGATGACCCTAAGCAATATGAGATTCCCTTGCAAATCCCTCTCTCTTTAGAAGATGCTGAGAAATTGTTCTGCCTTTTTCCTGTCCCCATTTCTTAGCTGAGCTGGCTTTGCAATAATGCAGACAGCATCAAAGGAAATCAAACTCATTTGTCAATTGGTAACTCCCCAAAGAGAAAGCGGCATTGCACCTTATCTGTGTGGGTGTTAAAAGTGTAGTTTTTAAACAAAATGAAACAGAAAATTTCCTACACACTAAGGCTCAGGGATCCGTTTGCTAAAACTCAGGACCCTGTGTGCGCAGTGAAATTGTGGGGAATTCCAACCTGAGAAGGGAAATTGTTTAGGTTGTGTATTGATGACTTAAAAAAGAAATAACTCTCACTCTCCATCACAGCTGTTTATCTCATAAATCTTTTCCTCATTTTCATATGAAAAGCTAAGACTGAACGATTGTGTGTCTTCATGAGAGGAACAAGCAAATTAATACTATATAGATACTTTACTTCTGTTTGTTGTTGTTGTTTATTCGTTTAGTCGCTTCCGACTCTTCGTGACTTCATGGACCAGCCCACGCCAGAGCTTCCTGTCGGTCGTCAACATCCCCAGCTCCCCCAGGGACGAGTCCGTCACCTCTAGAATATCATCCATCCACCTTGCCCTTGGTCGGCCCCTCTTCCTTTTGCCTTCCACTCTCCCTAGCATCAGCATCTTCTCCAGGGTGTCCTGTCTTCTCATTATGTGGCCAAAGTATTTCAGTTTTGCCTTGAATATCATTCCCTCAAGTGAGCAGTCTGGCTTTATTTCCTGGAGGATGGACTGGTTTGATCTTCTTGCAGTCCAAGGCACTCTCAGAATTTTCCTCCAACACCACAGTTCAAAAGCATCGATCTTCCTTCGCTCAGCCTTCCTTATGGTCCAGCTCTCGCAGCCATATGTTACTACAGGGAACACCATTGCTTTAACTATGCGGGCCTTTGTTGTCAGTGTGATGTCTCTGCTCTTAACTATTTTATCGAGATTGGTCATTGCTCTTCTCCCAAGGATTAAGCGTCTTCTGATTTCCTGACTGCAGTCAGCATCTGCAGTAATCTTTGCACCTAGGAATACAAAGTCTTTCACTGCTTCTACATTTTCTCCCTCTATTTGCCAGTTATCAATCAAGCTGGTTGCCATAATCTTGGTTTTTTTGAGGTTTAGCTGCAAACCAGCTTTTGCACTTTCTTCTTTCACCTTCATCATAAGGCTCCTCAGTTCCTCTTCGCTTTCAGCCATCAAAGTGGTATCATCTGCATATCTGAGATTGTTAATGTTTCTTCCAGAGATTTTAACTCCAGCCTTGGATTCCTCAAGCCCAGCTTGTCGCATGATGTGTTCTGCATACAAGTTGAATAGGTAGGGTGAGAGTATACAGCCCTGCCGTACTCCTTTCCCAATCTTAAACCAGTCCGTTGTTCCGTGGTCTGTTCTTACTGTTGCTACTTGGTCGTTATACAGATTCTTCAGGAGGCAGACAAGATGACTTGGTATCCCCATACCACTAAGAACTTGCCACAATTTGTTATGGTCCACACAGTCAAAGGCTTTAGAATAGTCAATAAAACAGAAATAGATGTTTTTCTGAAACTCCCTGGCTTTTTCCATTATCCAGCGGATATTGGCAATTTGGTCTCTAGTTCCTCTGCAGACTACATTTAATATGATTACAGTTGGTTTATTTATTTATTTATTTATTTATTCAAATTTTGCCACCGCCCAGCTCCCCCCCAAGAGATGTTTAGACTGGATTTGGCATTTCTGTCCACCTATCAAATCCTTCCCAAGGACCTAGCATAGGCAGATGTTCTTGTTTACCTGGGAAAAGCCACCCTGTTGTTTAATAATATTTAAGGTGTTGTTGTTGTTATTATTATTATTATTATTATATTTATTATATTAGGCTGGAATCACATGTTATATAATGGCCAATGCATCTTCTCAATCGGTTTCTGTTTTTCCTTTCTACCAAACAATAGTTTTCAAGAAAAATGCAAACTGCTCTTTCTCCCTTTTATCTTCCTTTGAGGCTGCTCTTGTTCTTTGAGTTGCATATTCAAGATGGAAAGATGGAGTTGTGGGTACAGAAGTTTGGAAATATTAACAAGTAGTTGGGAAGGTTACAAACCCTTCCTCCAACCCACAGATTCTTTAATGAAACTCATTCCTTTGCAACAGAGCCAGCCATATCGTCTGATGGAACTAAGCAGCTGCTTTAGGTAATAGAACAGATGGGGAGCAAATCAGGCCCAACCCTCATCTTGAAATAGGTCAGTGGTGGGGAAGTGGCCTGGGTTAACAATGACTTCTTCCCCATGATGCAGTAGGTTCACCTTGAGCTGCTCCTCAGTGAGATAATGGAGCTATTTGAAATTCAGAAATCCTGTGGAACCCTAAGTTGCATGCAGTTATAATGATGTGATGTGTGGGCTCCCCAGCATGTCATTTGAAGCCCTCAGAGCTCCCTGGAATGGTTGGCTTTCAATGTAGAGGAGAGACTTGGAAAAAGTTTGAGGGTCAATGTCATGAGTGCCGTTGAGCTGAAGTCATCAGCGCAATGGCACACATGACAATAGCAAGGAAACAGGGGAAGGGGCTCAAGATAAGTAGCCATCAACTCACAACGACTGAAGGTCAAGAAACAATAGCTAAACGGATCGCGGAGCACACCCAAGCCATTAGCGCTAATACAACGGAGATCGCCCAGCTGACAGCAATCACCGGAGGAATAGGGAAACCGATGATGGGCAATCCCGGAACGCCAGCGGGGCCTCGCAACCCCTCACCCACCGGCAGGTCAACGTGTTGGACAAAGGGGGGTGACGTGACCGCGAGTGAGGGGGCGCTGACCGGCGCGGGGTATTTAAACCCCGCACCGGCGCGCTCCTGTCACTCTCAGCTTTTTTCCGATGCTGTACCTGCGCTGTGAATAAACCAGAGCCTGTTCCACCGAACCAGTGTCTGAGCATTATTCAGAGGTAGGCAGCGCATGACAGTCAAAGCCAGCCCTTTGAGGCTTAAGTATTCATTTTGCTTCCTAAAAATCTTACCTCTCCCCCAAGTTGGATCTCTTTTCATCATTTTGAAAGTTTTAAAGCAACCAAGTCTTAAGGTATCTATTTTCCTCTATTAACTCTCCCAAAACAGTCTGGCTTGGCTACCCCCAGACCAACCAAGAACGTCCATCCCAGTGCATAGGCCTGAATAACGTGAAGAATGTATGTCCTCATGAGAAACTCTGGGTAATTTTTCAGAGTAAATAGTTACAAATGTTTCCATCAGAATGAAGCTGGTCCTGTTCAGCCACTGAAGAGTTTGCTCCCGCTCCTCTTTTAAAATCTGACCCCTCCCTGCCTAAGTGTGATGCAGCAAGTCTGCTTTGGCTCCATTACCTCTTACAAGGCCCCCTCAGCTATTCTGCACAATGTTTAACTGCATAGTTAAACATAATATGGAGACAATTTTTTGGCTTCAAAAGCCAATGTATGGACAAACCATGAATATAATCCACATCCCTCTGGGAGAGCAGATATCCTAATGTGGTTCACAGTTGCCTTCCCCCCGCCCCCCGCACTTTGTTTGTGTGTGTTTGTTGAAAGTGTCATCCAGAAGTCATGCCTTGAAACAAAATGGTTTATGACTTGCTTCAAAAGAGGGTAAGAATAATTCTAATGCCTGCCTCTCGGCTCTTGTCTGAGAAAGAACTGGCTGAAATATCCAGAAGGATAGAAAATTGGCTGGTCATGTCTAATGCTGAAATGGGTCTACAAAGGGAGAGCAAATTAAATTGAGGATCTAATGGTTATAACATTGTGAAGACAAACACAAGCTAGCTCTGTGTTGACAATTTCCAGTGGGGGGAGGAAGAGGGTTGGTCGTTCCCACCACTTTGATGGAAAAGTAATTACTTTTGATTCCCATGGGTGGGATGTGATTTACATTTTCCTTTGCTATGAGGTAGTCAAAATTTGCCTTGAATGGCCTCTCTTTCATTGGATGAGCCTCTGACCAGTGGTGTGCAACTTCCCTGGCTTCCCATGATTCCATTCACTCACAAGGGAGCACATCAAGGGGAACTCACCTGCTGTAGACCAGGATATATAGACAGGTGCACGAAGTAGGATAAATATGTAACAGAAAATGGTACCAGAACACCCCAGTGCTTTTATATTCTACCACTTTAGATTATAAAGTGATCTAAAGACCACCCCTGAAAGATATTCTAGAGAAATTTCAAAGCTCAATGAGAATAAGCAGAAGCATAATTCAAAGGGCACCTGAAAGACAATTTGCAAGACTCATTAGATAAAGTATGTTTAAATAGAAGAGAATATCTGAAGATTGGTTGTTTGAGCTTGGTTGTTATCCCAGATAAGCAGGGATTAACACCAGACAAACAAGCAGAAAATGCTACCCTAATCAAGGAACTACCAAGGAGGAAACCACATCTCCACCAACACTGTCAGGGTGGATATAAACAGGGAGCAAACTCCACACTCCCTCACAATGATGATGTTACCTAGTTGGGTAATGAAACATCTGCAAGCAAACAACCAAGCTCAGTGCGCACCAAGGACTCCATAATATGTTTAGTGATGGCTCCTGGTTACTTTTTGATTTTTCTTTCTAAAGATTTCTAGGGAGCATCCACGACCTAATTTTAGACAGCTGTTTTTACTTCTCCAGCAATAGCTCCACTCTCCCATCTTGTTTGTATATTTTAATTTGCAGTAAGTGATGGTCGGGCATCCCAGGTCTAAGAAGAGGGAGCTTTCCTGAACAACGATCCATTTCCCTCAAAAATAAATAAATATATGATGCGTGTGCTCTTACAAGGAATGTGCTAATGTGAAACATTTGCTTTGAACAGCTTCCCAAAGAGCTGTCAATACACACAAAGGCAATAACCAGGGAAGCTTTGAAATTGGATTCGAGAAATGGTTGTTGAAACTTGGTATGTGTTGTTTCCATTCAATACTTCAGGGCCAGTTTCCCTTGAGGAAGTGGCCACTGTCAGACAGCTGATCTATTAGACCTCAACAGTTTCATGAAAGGAGCTTCTGTCCATTCGTTTTCTAATACTCATGTGGTCAACCTTGCGTTGCAAGCTAAATTCCTTTTTTGTGTGTGTGGGTTCTACAATCCTCCAGTCTGCCCAGGTCACAAACTGTACAATCTTGGCAGTATGATTTTTGTGCTTTTTAAAAATCTCTCTTTCCCCCCAACCAAGTTTCTATACCTTCATTCAAAAGAGTGATCTCGAGTCACCTGACCTACCTATAAGGTTCTGCAAATTTCATCCCTATCTCCTCTGGTGATTTCACTGAATTGCCAACAAGGCTCTACCGGTTCTTCGCCAAAAAAAAAAAAAGTTTTAAAATGTAGTGTTGCCCCTGGCAGGAAACAAAAAGTTATTCCTTGTATAGTGTGTCACAAAAAATATGACTTTTAGCTGGGTTGCTCTTCCCAAGGGCTCAATATCTGAGATATGGAATCTCTATACATTGTTAGGGAAGGCAAGGAATACTATATAGTCAAAGCTCTGTGTTCTATGTTGGCTAAGAAATAATTCTCTGGACACTTCATAATTTAGTATTACAAAAATGAAACAGATCTGCCTATGTACTATAAATCACCTTTATGATAATGGTAGTTCGAGGTGATACTGCGGTTTATAATTTGGTCATAGTACAAATTCTTAGCCCTGCAGAGGTCAATGATGCAGTTCTTTGCAGCTTTCTGGTGATTTAGGGGCTCTACCCAGTTCTTCATCTACTGTGGGATGATTTTTTTAACAGTTACAAAGCTTGCTTCACAAGAAGCTCATCTGCAGAGCTGCCTCTCCCTGCTTTCTCTAGAGTACATCCCCCTCATCTCTGTAACTTCCAAATCGGCTGCTTCAATACCATTGGAGAAAGCAGCATTTATCTTCAGAGTCCCTGTGGGAAAGGGTTTGGAATTGAGAGCAAAACTAGCAATGCATAAAAGGGGTGATTTGGACAGCTTGTTTGTTTATCTGCAGAGGAACAAAGATGTGGGTGACTGAAAAATATAAAGAATAAATTAGGTATTCCTTCAGAAAAGCAATGCATTGATCAGCTGGCTGCATAAGAACAGTGCTTCTGAACCAGGAGCTGGTGAGGCACCTCTGACACAGGAAATCTGTGAACGGTAAGAGTGCATTATCCATTTGTGCAAAATGTAAACTTGCAACAAGAGATGTATGGAAGCATTAAGCTCATGGCTTCCCACGCAAGGAAGCTCTCCTTTTCAGAGCATAAAGGGCCGAGCTCTCCCTTACTGGTGCTCATCAACAATTCAAAGTGACTTATCAACATAATGACTAAGAGGGCTTCCTGATGAAGGCACAGTCCTAGCACTGATATGAGCTGAACATCCCCCTGCCCCCACCCTGCAGTTACGTGATGTTGTAACCAAGGCTTTGCCATTGCAAACAATTTCTATGTGCCCCTGTGCCAAGGATGGTTCTATATATCCACGAATAGGGAAATGTCACATCAAGTCAGAAGATGCCATTTCAGAAATGGCAAGCTAGGGCTACCTTGAAAGCAATTCCCACTGAATGGGACTCACCCCTTTCTTACTTCCTCAAACCCTTGGAGTAGCACAATGGCATGTGTAGGAGAAGGAGCCCAAAGGCAGGATAAGGAATTTTGAAGGTAACAGAGATTTACCAGCACAGCAAGATAGGATTTATATTTTGATTTCTGTGAAATGGAGGCATGGGTCTGAAAGTAATCAAAGCCTCCCAGATCAGTCTTGGGTGCTTCTCAATTCAGAAGAGCTGGGGTGAGGAAAGGTTGTCTAGAAGAGCCTTAAGACTCCCTCTTAGATGCTATTTGCTTCCCATATGCCTTTGAGCTGGACTGGATGTTTCTTTGGCTCTCTTCCAAACCTTTTGGTGTTGTAGGGGACATAGGGAATTATCTTGAAGGACAGGAGAAAAGAGCCACTACCAAGGCACTGGTCAGATAAATGGGGCTTGAGCCCAGACCAAGAAAATAACTTGAGAAAAGATAAGCCCCTACCTAGTTCACAGGAAGATAAAGTGAGGGAGGGGGGAAGCACATTCAGACTTGCATGATTCTGTTACTCGAGCTGTTGCAATAAAAGTGACCTACATGGCATTGGTTTCTTAGTCTGGTCTACCTTGTTGGGCTGACTGTGTCTTGCAATGCTTTGAAAACAAGAAGTATTCATATTTGTATAATTGGAACACTGATTGAGCACCCTGATATCTCACTAAGACTGAGCCTCCAAGAAGTTAGTGGACTCCAGTTCCCTCTATTCCTCGCCAATGGCTATGTTGGCTGAGACTGTAGCAGCTTGAATTCAGTAACTCTACAGGGCCAGCTTGATTTAGGAGGTCTTTCATACCCAGCTATCTGAAGATTAAGCAATGGACTTCACATTCAGAACTTTCAGCTGTTCTGACGGGCACCACTTTAGGACCACAGCTGGAGAGGTGGCAGGTATGAATGGTCCTCCAAGCTTTTTGCCACTGGTACATACTGTTTTTTGAGTAGGAGACCACACTTGGCCTTGAGTGGCATAGCAGGGAATCACATTCCAAAGCTGAGGGCAAATGTGAGATGGAATAGAATGTAATTATACTTACATTCCAGGATTCAATTTAAATTAATGAAATACAGTTAGTGTAATTGCTCTCCACATACATTCAACCATTGACCCCTTTCCCTTCTGTGGCATTACAAATCACGATTTTGCTCTAACTATTAAAGGAGCTCCAGTGAGCAAAGGCTGACCCCCCATCTCGGCAAAGAGAAACCGGCCCTTTAGAGAACGCAAGCAAAAACCTTCCTGATGGGCCATCTTTCCACTGTCATCTCTTCATCCCTTCTACAGAATAATGCAGAGTGAACTGGATTCCAGTCAGCTGATCTTTATAAAGTATTATATATTACTCTGTTTAAAGGTCCCAGGGAAAAGAAAGTAGATTTATATGAGTGCAGCTGGAAAGCTAGCAAATTTGGTCATTGGCCAACAACAAAGGAAGTGAGGATTTTTTAACATAATGGGTGATTCGGAAAGAAGAGAGTAAGATTTGAGTTGGAGGAAGGCTTCTGATGCTGTTTGAAGAGACATTCATAAAAGAATGAAAGGCAAACAATAAAAAAAAAAAGGAAGTGACAGGAAATGAAGATTTAAATGTTAAATATTTCAGGCATAATCTCTGTAGGCAGCGTTGCTGAATCGGCTTGCAAAAGATGCACAATAAAATAAAGCTCATGGGAGCTAAGGAAGAGCTTTGTATATTTTAACCGTTGAGTTTTTTGGGGGAAATGGTGATAGTGATGCATAATGGCTTATGTTCTTATGTTTCCTGCATTTATAATTGAACTGCTTTTCGGGGTTTTGTTATCTGAGTGTAAAATAACAGGAAAGGAGGTGGGAAATAAAGGTTTCTAAGCATGGCTGGGAAAGATTCCAGGGGAGGTAAGCATGATCACCTATCGGTGTCTGCAGACTGAGGCAGAAGAACAGGCTCAAATTCTAAAGCTTGGCAACTTCAATAAAGCATGACGTTAAAGCTCTGGGCTAGTCCTGGACAAGCTCGTCTTGATGTAGGACATGCCAGCAGTTGCTCTGAGAATAGTTATATTGGCTATCAATTTTTAGAGAGTAAGTAAAAGGGGAAAAAATGAAAATGAACACTTATAGTTCACGATTTCGCAAATTCTCTTTTGTTTTTTTTTTATTATCATCATCACAAAAGCAATGCACGCTTAAAGCTGATTCCCCAAAATACAGTAGAAGTAATAGAGGATGGCTCCAAGTAAATGTTCTGAGGTTTTTGTGAATCTAAGAGCTGCAAGAAACATGATCATAATTATGTTTATATTACACTTTTTTTTTTGCAGTAAGGTAAAAGCCACTTGACTAAAATCAAAATGTCCCCATATAATAAAAGTAAAACTAAGTCAGCAAAGACTTCCTTAAGCTGAGCTTGACTCCTGATAAGTGACATAGCTGCTTTCTTGGGAACAATAAGGAACTGGTTGGCTGTTGCTTTCTTCTGGGTGTTATCCTGGGACTTCTTGGTAACCTCCCATCCAAGTTCTAACAGGTCTGAGCCTGCTTAGCTTTTTTTTTAAACAAGCCAAGGTCAGCTAGGCCTCTGAAATAATAAAATAAAATAGCCAAGTCCAGAGATCATATTTAGAGATCCAGCTAAGAAGAAATGGTCATGAAAGGAGGTATCTTGTCTTGCAGAATGATTAGAGCCTGCATCAACTGCTGTGTCACTGGAATATGACTGTCCATGTGACATCTTTGGCCAACTGGGGGCCACATGATAGAAGGAAGGGTGAAGTCTTCAAGGGTGAATGAGGGTGAAGCAGATCATGAGAAGGCCTGAAGAATCAAGAGCTGGTAAACATGGAAACACTGCTCAAATAGGACTGTGGTAGCTGTGATCAGGTGGGATGGAGAAAAACAGAGACTCTCATCTTCTAAATGTTTACAGATTGGGTAGAGAAAAGTTATATGTGAATAATTGGTACATGAGAACATTATATTATTAAGGTATGGCCAACAGGGAGAAGAGAATCTTTTGCTGCATGTCTGTCTGTCTGTCTGTCTGTCTGTCTGCCTGTCTGTCTATCTATCTATCTATCTATCTATCTATCTATTTTCCAAAGCTAGAACTTTCTAACAAAAGCCTTACCTTCATTGAAGATAGATTCAGGGCTCCATGATTTGCTTAACTGTGATTTTCTGATTAGCCACTACTGTCGAAGTTCATACATTATTGCAAGCTCTGAATTATAGTTCCCAAACCACAATGGCTGAATTCTTAAATGCACTAAGCCACAACTGAGCATTATGGCTTAGCATTAGGGGACCCTCTGTGTGGGGGAAAGGATTCATTGTGAATGAGTGTCATGAGTGCCGTTGAGCTAAAGTCATCAGCGCAATGGCACACATGACAATGACAAGGAAATAGGTGAAGGGGTACAAGTTAAGTAGCCATCAACCCACAACGACTAACGGCCAACAAACAATAGCTAAACGGATCACGGAGCCACCCAAGCCATCAGCGGCAATACAACGGGGATCGCCCAGCTGAAAGCAATCAGCAGAAGAATGGAAACCTGATGATGGGCGATCCCGGAAACCCTCACCCACCGGCAGGGCAACGCATGGGACAAAGGGGGGTGACGTGACCGTGAGCGAGGGGGCGCTGACCGGCGCGGGGTATTTAAACCCCGCACCGGCGCGCTCCTGTCACTCTCAGCTTTTTTCTACCAACGCTGTACCTGCCCTGCAATAAACCAGAGCCTGATTCGCAAACCAGTGTCTGAATGTTATTCAGAGGTAGGCAGCGCATGACATAAAGCTGAGAGTCATAAACTCAGCCTCGCCGAGCCCCACCGGACGACAACGAGCCGCGGGAGGAGTAGACGGCGAGAAGACCAGCAAGATGAGGCCGGAACGGCGCGGGCAAGGAGGGCGAGCCGCGCGGCAAGAGACAGAGGAGGACCGACCAAGGCCAGAGGCACCGCGGACTCCCGGAGCCATGGACGCCCACCCCACCCGACCCGAGCCTCAGCTCCAACCCCAAGGGGAGATGGCGACGGAGGCAACCCGACCGCGGGAGGGAGCAGCACGACTTCCGAAACCAGCGGAGGACCCCGCGCTCCACATCGCACCCCAGCAACGGGCGTGGAGCGACAGCCCCACGGCGCTCAACACGGAGGAGGACGACGGAGACACCCATCAGACGGCGGAGGAAGCGGACCCGCGGCAGAGGGACGATGAACCCCGCCGGCAACCCACCCCCGAGGACGCGCCAACGGAACCGGCCCCAGCGGCGGCGCGGGCTGTGGACGAGGAGGCACGAGCTGAACTCGCGGCCATGCGGGCTCAACTGACGGAACTCCGGACCATGCTCCAGGCGCTTATGCCCCCCACGCCACCCAACGACGTCCCCGCACAAGCCCACACCCCGAGCGAAGCACCGAACCCACACGGGCCAGCGGAGAGCCAGCAGACGGCACAGGCGGCCGACACCACACCCCGGGAAGCGAGAGGCGGGGCCGCACAAAACGCCCGGGCCCCAAAGGACTTCCCCATCTTCTTCGATGGGACCCCCACAAAACTCTCGTTTTTCGTGACCAACGCTAGGGAGTTCATGGGGAGGCACGGACACTCCTATGAGTCCGAGGCCGACAAGATCGCCGCCGTGGCGATCAAACTCCAAGACAGGGCGGCGGACTGGTACGTCCAACTGTACGAGTCCAGCTCCCCCGCCCTCGCCACCTTCCCTGCTTTCATCAAAGAGATGAAAAACTACTTCGAAGACCCCCTAGCCAAAGTACGGGCGAAAAGCGCACTCCAAAGACTTAAACAGGGCACACGCACGGTCCCTGGCTACGCCCTGGAGTTCAAAGCCCTCGCGGGGAAGGTCAGCGACTGGTCCGAGACCACCCTGCTGGAAATCTTCAAAAGGGGGCTCAACCGCGACGTTCTCCAATGGGCCCTCTACCGCGACGACCCAGAAACGTTACACGGGTGGATCCACCTCGCGGGGAAAGCCGAACACGCGCACCGCACCTTCCTCATGACAACCACGGAAGACACAAACTATGCCGGGAAAAAGGTACCCGCACCACACGGGGGGATGGCCGGCCCCATATACCCAAAAAAGAAGTTCAACCGGGAGCCCTGCGGGAGGTGTGGCAAATTAGGGCACAAGACGGCGGATTGCTTCGCCAACCGACCGCCGACCAGCGCGCCCAAGCCCACCCCGAAAATTAGCCCCAAACCACCCAACCCGGGGCCGCCTCCTCACCGCCGAATGACCGTGGCCACAGCGACACCGGAAGAGGGCTGGGACGCTTACTGGGGGGAAGAGGACAATACCGACCCCGACCAGCCGGCGGGAAATGCTCCCCGCCTGCTCTGAGACGCGTGGCGAGGCAGGCGGTGGGACAGCAACGCGGACCACCTCAACGAAACGACAAAAGCTAATATTGGCAGCAATTCAACTCTCTGCCGGCAACGGAGCCACCACGGCCGCGGCACTAGTGGACTCGGGGTGCTCAAAAAACCTCATCCACCCCGACCTAGTCGCCAAACTCGACCTCCGCTGCTTCCCCCTCCCCACGCCGCTGGCATTCCACCAGCTGGACGGCTCTACAGCGGGAGGGAAACCAGCCACGCTACAAACCGAGCCGGTCACCCTGCAAATGGGCACTCACACCGAGCGCACATCGTTCGTAGTCACGCACATCGGACGGCCCATTGCAGTCCTGGGGATGCCATGGCTCGCGACAAACAACCCGCGGATCAACTGGGCGACCCGCACCTTCACATTCGGCGACGGCGAGTATCGAGCACCAGTACCAGCTGGCAAAAGCAACCCCACGGTAGGACGAGCGGAGGCGACCACACAAGACAACGCCGCTACCACAGCAGACCTACCAGAACAATACGCCGACTTCTCCGAGGTCTTCGGAGAGGCAGAGGCTGACCAACTACCCCCCCACCGCAAGACGGATTGCCGGATCGACCTACTGCCCGACGTCCCCTTACCTCGACCAAAGATCTATTCGATGACCCCGAAGGAGATGGCAACCCTCCGGGAGTTCATCGATAAAAACCTAGACAGGGGATTCATAGAGCCAGCATGCTCACCGGTCGGAGCCCCCGTCTTATTCCGGGAGAAGAAAGACGGGACCCTACGGCTCTGCACCGACTACCGGGGCCTAAACGCGGCTTCCCTGTCCAACAAATACCCCTTACCCCTGGTGAAGGACATGCTCGCCCACCTGTCCACGGGCAAAGTCTTTTCCAAATTGGACCTTCGCGAGGCGTACTATCGCATCCGAATCAGGGAGGGGGACGAATGGAAGACGGCGTTTAACTGCCCCCTAGGCGCTTTCCAGTACAAGGTACTGCCCTTCGGACTCGCGGGGGCCCCTGAGGTGTTCATGCAGCTCATCAATGAGGTACTGCATGAACATCTGTTTAAAGGGGTCCTGGTCTACATCGACGACGTCCTTATTTACACAAAAACGCACGAGGAACATGTAACCCTAGTCAGGCAAGTCCTCGACAAGCTCAGAAGGGCGCAGCTCTATGCAAAGCCTACAAAGTGCGAGTTTCACAAAGAGCGCCTAGACTATCTGGGGTATCGAATCTCCGGGGACGGCATCGAAATGGACCCCGCAAAAGTCAAAGTGGTGCTAAACTGGCAGCGGCCCCGCAACAGACGGCAACTACAGAGCTTCCTGGGATTCGCGAATTTCTACAGGTCATTCGCCCGGGGGTTCGCTGAGATAGCCCTCCCCTTAACGGACCTCCTCAAAACCAAAGGGGTGGGGGACACCCGACGCGCCAAGAACCCAGGCACAGTGCTGAATTGGACTCCCGCGTGCCAGACCGCATTCGACAAGCTGAAAGCGCTGTTCACTACGGAGCCAATCCTCGCGCACCCGGACCCAGAACGGCCGTTCGTGGTCCAAGCCGACGCCTCAGACTTCTCCCTGGGAGCCATCCTGCTACAGAAAGACCCCACGGGACTCCTGAAACCATGCGCCTACCTGTCAAGGAAGTTCTCCGAGACAGAGAGGCGATGGCACGTCTGGGAGAAAGAAGCCTTCGCGGTGAAATCGGCACTAGAGACATGGCGACACCTACTCGAGGGAGCCACCCAACCATTCGAGGTCTGGACGGACCACCGGAACCTCGAGGCCCTACGAACGCCTAGACGCCTTAGCCCAAAACAGGTCCGATGGGCCCAATTCTTCAGCCGCTTTGATTTCCAGCTGAAGTTCATGCCGGGCAAGAAGAACTTCCTGGCCGACGCCCTCTCCCGACTGCCTCAAGACGAAGAGCCCGCCCCAGACACCATTGGGACGGTCCTATCCGCCTCGCAACTGGGGATGGCCGTGACCACCCGAAGCGGCGCACGGAGGCAGCTCGACTCTACGGCGCAGCCGACGGCGGGACAACCGGCGACGGAAAGAAGCCAACCGCAACTACCAGGGGGAATGCGCACGGACCTCGCCGCCGCCCTCAAAACCGACCCCTGGTTCCTGGCAAACCCCGACAAGGTAACGATGGCGCAAGACCTGGCATGGGGGGAAGGCAGAATCTACGTCCCGGACTCGCAACGCCAGGCGATCTTGCATAGGTCACACGACGCCAAGCAAGCGGGACACTTTGGGTTCCTCAAGACCCTACACCTAACACGGCGTCAATTCTGGTGGCCCGCGCTCAGGCGAGACGTAAAAACCTACGTGGCGTCCTGCCCAACGTGCGCTAGGGTCAAACGGGCACCAGGCAAACCCGCGGGGCTATTGCAACGGGTGGCAGAACCCTCCCGCCCATGGGAGGAAATCTCTATGGATTTTATAGTGGACCTCCCACCCAGCCAGAAGAAAACGGCCATTTGGGTGGTGAAGGACTACTTCTCAAAGCAGGCCCACTTCATCCCCTGCACGTCGGTCCCATCCTCACAACAGCTAGCCAAACTCTTCCTCATCCACGTGTACAGGCTACACGGATGTCCCGCACGTGTGGTGACCGACAGGGGCACACAGTTCACCTCCAAATTCTGGCGGGCCTTCCTGAAGCTGACGGGGACCCAACAGGCCCTATCTACGGCTTGGCACCCTCAGACGGACGGAGCCACTGAGGTTCTTAATGCCACCTTAGAGCAATTTATACGATCATATACTAACTACCACCAAGACGACTGGGCTGAACTGCTCCCGTTCGCCGAAGTCGCATACAACAACGCCGTCCACACGAGCATGGGGAAAACTCCGTTCGAAGTAGTCTCGGGGCGCGACTTCGTCCCCATACCGGAGCTACCTCAACCCCCGGAACCCCAGGTGGACGCTAGCGACTGGGGACGGAAGATCGCGGAAGCATGGCCAGTAATCACGGCGGCGCTGAAGGAGGCACAGGCTGCCTACAAAGAGCAGGCCGACAAGCACCGGCGCCAACAACCGACGTTCCAGGCGGGGGATATGGCCTATCTATCCACCAAGTTCCTAAAGTCAACCCAACCCTCGAAAAAACTGGGGCCTAAGTACATCGGGCCGTTCCGAGTCACGCAAATAGTGAACCCGGTAGCAATACGCCTGGACCTGCCACACAACCTCCGGAGACTCCACCCGGTGTTCCACACCAGCCTCCTAAAACCGGCAACCACCTCCCGATGGCACCCAAGCACGCCACAGCCCGCACCGCTAATGATCGACGGGCAACACCACTTCGAGATAAGGGACATTCTCGACTCCCGCAAGCAACGAGGAACTCTACACTATCTGGTCAGGTGGAAACACTTCCCCCACCCGGAATGGGTGGCGGCGCACAACGTTAACGCGCCTGACCTGACCAGAGCATTTCACCGGGCATACCCCGACAAACCGCAACCAAGGTCAGCAAAACCAAACCCCCCCCGCAGGCCCCCCCCCACCTCCCGTGCCCCAAGGGAAAGGGCCCCCCCCAAGCCCGTGACTTGGGTAGACCTTCCCCCCCCCGGGACTCACTCCCCCCGCCCCGGGCCCACGGGGTGGTGACAAACGATCGCCAGCACCCTCCCCCCGCCCCCCGGCCGCGGGGGAGTGGCAAGCAAGTCAACAGGGCAACCTGGGGGCAACGCCCAGGAGACACAACAACGGCGACGCATTCTAAATAAGAAAAGAAGGGCCCTACCTGGAGCTGAGAAGCACCCGACCAGCCACGCCTCTCGCCTCGCCGAACTGAGCCAAACAAACAGGGTGTGGCTGGAGCATGCGCACGCCAGGTCAGGACCCGAGCATGCGCACCATGGACACACCCGGGGAAGGCACGTGGCAAAGGGAGGGGCGACAACTACTCCGGCGGGAACTTTGAAAAAAAAAAAAAAATGTGGCGTTTTGACAGCTCCACGGGGAAAACCCAGAAAACCGGGGGAGAACACTATTCGAAAAGGGGGCAGTATGTCATGAGTGCCGTTGAGCTAAAGTCATCAGCGCAATGGCACACATGACAATGACAAGGAAATAGGTGAAGGGGTACAAGTTAAGTAGCCATCAACCCACAACGACTAACGGCCAACAAACAATAGCTAAACGGATCACGGAGCCACCCAAGCCATCAGCGGCAATACAACGGGGATCGCCCAGCTGAAAGCAATCAGCAGAAGAATGGAAACCTGATGATGGGCGATCCCGGAAACCCTCACCCACCGGCAGGGCAACGCATGGGACAAAGGGGGGTGACGTGACCGTGAGCGAGGGGGCGCTGACCGGCGCGGGGTATTTAAACCCCGCACCGGCGTGCTCCTGTCACTCTCAGCTTTTTTCTACCAACGCTGTACCTGCCCTGCAATAAACCAGAGCCTGATTCGCAAACCAGTGTCTGAATGTTATTCAGAGGTAGGCAGCGCATGACAATGAGTCTCAGCCATTATGCAAAAATTCATACCCAGTAACTGCATTCAAACAGCACATTTAACCTCGTCGCCAAGTTACTCTGTGGTCTGGTTTGCACATTGATTGCACCATAATTAGCCGAGTCCTTGCAACATGGTAAATAAATAAATAAATAAATAAAAGCAAGACAAGACCCTAAACCAGATTAACAATCATAAGCTTAGTTGTCATAGTATATAACTTAGTTCAGCAGCATTTTTACTTTCCTCTCCTTCTGGTTCCAAACAACCACCCAAATTAATCTCATGATGGGTTTGGTTGACTTTTGTCTTAGAATTATTTTCATAGACAGAATTGTTCTGTTGAACTACAAAACAACTTCATTTTGAAGAGTTAGAATTGGTGAAAGGATGAGGGTGGGATGGGTTTGCTTAAAATAATGGAATGGCTTTAAATTAAGAGGTTAAAGGTCTCAGGGATTGTAGCAGCCAGCTGGACACCTATTTATGTTCTTTGATGGGAGTGTTGATACAAGAGACAACAATAGTGCTGAGCTATAAAATCTTCCCCATGTATGCCTTTGTCTAACAAAGAATGAATAAAGCCAAACATTTACCAGGTGGTAAATTACCATCCTTTGCATAATCCAATCAGCTGCATTGTACATATGTTTCATATAAGTATTTTGGAGACAGTTCATATTTTTATTTTTTATTTATACCCATGCTTTCTGATTAGGAACTCAAGGCAGCCAGCAAGGGAAATCATAATGTAACCATTCGCATTTTTAAGAACAAAACCCACTAATTTAAAAAGAAAAAATAAACTGCAGAGAAGCAAAAATAGCAGCAGATGATGAAGCGTGGCCAAAATATTTAAAATATTCAAATCAGCTGTGGTTTCATCAGCATGACAAGTCTGCTTAGTGGCAGTGCAGTCACATTTCCTGTGCACTGGCGAGTGGGCTACATTGTACCTGGTTTTTTTCTTAATTGCCTGCAATTTATGTTTTAGGTTAAGGGTGACATGGGGCATTTTAAATAGCCGCTGAGCTTTGTGTTAAATTTCCTGGGTTGGAAGTATATTTAGATGGCAGAATTCTTGACTGAATGCTTTTTTGTGGAAGGAACATGAATAACACAGTTTGCAGACTCCTAGCTCAAGCTTACTGGATTCAGATGGATTGGTTCAGGATCAACAGTCTCTAGCAATCCTATGCAGAAACAATTCCTGGGGTCCCCAGAACTTCTTGCAAAACAAAACAGTGAAAGAATAGGCCACTGATCTTGGCAGGAAATGTCCACCTTGCTCACCAACATTTGTAGTTGAGCCAGTGAACATATGTATCTGTTTCATTTATTTAATACTTGTGATATCATATCCCATTTTTTTGTCTAGATCTTAAAAAACAAAAGGTGATGTATGAAGCAGCATATGGAAGTCTTGGAAAGAATGCTGGTTTACAAGGATATGAAGAGGTATAGCAAGTGGTGTTGGTGTCAACTAGTATTAGCTACATTTCTTTTCCTTTTTTCCTATCTCATACCTTTAACTCCTTTAGGTTACTCTTTCTGCCTCTTTTATCTGCTCTTCACAAAGTTGCTTCCCTGAAAGGGAACAGCATGATGGGTATGTGTTTATGTGTGGATCAAGGAGAAAGTGAGCGATGCAGAGTCATCTTCTGAGTTTCCATGGCTGAAGTGGACATGGATGTGGGTCTCCTGTCCTGGTCCAACATCTTCACTACATCAGACTCCTAGTTCTTGTCCGAAATGGCATTATCCCATCACTGTTATGTCTGCTGCAATACTTTTTTTTTTTTTTTTTTGGTGCCTTCAGGTCAATCTTGACTCCTGGCAACTGCCTTGACTAGTCCCTGAAGTTTTCTTGGCAAGATTTCAGAAGTGGTTTGCCATTGCCTTCTTCTTCCTAAGGCTGAGAGAGAGTGACTGGCCCAAGGTCACCCAGATGGCTAATAATTAAAAGGAATATACAAACAACAAACCAAGAGAGTGACCTGGATAATTTTCCTATATTGGATTTACAAAAGAAGCTTGTTAAAGGTTTGAAGAATTTGGTGAGAAGGGATAAAGAAAAAATGAAAAAGAAAATCAAGTTCTGCGACATTATTTGAAAGGACTGAAGATCAAGATTGTTAGAAATAAAAGGAAGGAATATAAAGTTGGTTTATTTGATCAAGGCTAAAATAGATATGTTGTTATCTCTGGTAACCCTTAATGGACTTTTGCTGACATCAGAACTGAAATGAGGTTTTATGAATTTGTTTATACATAACAGATGGGATATGAGAAGAAGAGATCATTTGTCATATTTAAGGGAAGGCGATAAGTTATTAAAATTGTTTATCCTTGTGATGAAGGTGGGAATTTCTTTTCTTTTTCCTTACTATATTCTTATTTTTTCTTTCTTTTCTCTTTCTCTTTTTTCTTTTCTGCACCTTCTATTTTTTCTTTTTTTCTTTTAGTCTTTTTTCAGTTTGTATTGGTTTTTACTGTTGTAATTATAATTCTAAAAATTGCTATTAAAAAATAGTCAACTTGTAGGAAATATTCTTTTTCTTACTTACGATATGTTCTCAAAATTCTACAAATCCAGGAAGTTTTTCAACTGCTTCTACATAATATGATTTAAGCAGTATGAAGGTATACATGCAGAAAGCTCTCTTTCTCTTGTATCTTAACTGATGGAAATTTGGTTTTTTCTTTATCATACAATCTAAATATTTGTGTTCTCCTCTGATCAGGGTATCAATATAAATACAAATGAGGAATGCATCCTGAAGTAAAACCACTGTGCCTTAATATTCTGCTCCCTCATCAGATCCTTTTTATTTTCCTGTGAGTTAATCTTCCCCAACCTGCATGACTTCCAAGTTTAGCTCTCCAAATGTTTCAGGCTTGGCCATATTTTTTAGCTGGGAGTTGAAATCCACACCACAGAATAACTCCCATATTAAGGAAGAATGCTGGAGGGCAGTTGTTAAGCCTGAATGAGTTAACACTGTGAACTTGGTGCACAGTGAACCAGGCAACTGAAAACATCCCCACCTTCCCCAAGTATTTGTAATGAATGAAATATCGTTTGGTTTTTTCTTAAGGCAGTCAAAGCACCAGGATCCTTTCACGTAAATGTGGAAGGCCAATGGAGCTGAATCACTGCCTGAACTGCTAGATGCTCTCAACCCACAGCCATAACAATGCTTTTAGAATGGGGAAAAAGATGGATGAGATCAATTTTGTCCTTAGTTGAACTCAAGAGAACTCAATAATCTAGTGGCAGTTTCTTTAAAAATAAAAAAAAAAATTAAATAGGAAGGATAAAAAAAAACACCATAAAAAACATAAAAAACCCACACTGGTTATAGCATTCTTTCAGGCTCAACTAATCTAGTGGTGCAGTAAAACAAAAACTGCTTCACAGTGAATTCATCCTGTGGTGTTCCCGTAATGGCTAGAAAGAGGACGGAATTACATTAGCTCTCCATTTCAAGTTTAAGGTAATTTCAAGACCATTTTACTAAGTTGACTAAATTGGT
The DNA here is from genome assembly GCF_035149785.1 of Candoia aspera. Classification (NCBI taxonomy): domain Eukaryota; kingdom Metazoa; phylum Chordata; class Lepidosauria; order Squamata; family Candoiidae; genus Candoia; species Candoia aspera. The sequence goes on from NC_086164.1 coordinate 6,512,742, forward strand.
AAATTTTCCAGGTTCTGACCCCACTGCAGAGGTTTACATGGAAGAAAATCTCACTGGATTTAATGGGGTTTACTCCCAAGTTGGTGTGCCTGGCTTTCCACGGCTAGTCTACAGAAAAGAGCGTCTTCCAAGAAAGCTAACCATCTATCATATGTTGGTGAAATTATTGTTAATGGAAGTTTAACCTAGCTGGAATATAATTAATTTCTACTGAACTTCAGTCACTCAAAATACAAGCATTTAATTGGCCTGGTTTGTAGTTTAACAGATTGCTTCAGTTTATGTATTTCTACAAGCTCTGCCAAAATTCGGCATCCAGTTGAAATGTTTTTCATGTTCAGATGCCTCCCAAGTTAATGCATTGGCTGTAATTGATTTATTAACTTTTTTAAAATATGATTCATCCCCTCCTATAGATTCTGAGTGGCTTACAAAATAAAAAATAAAAAGAAATGCCAACATAAAATTAAAATAATCCTGAACCATTTGTTGTTTATTCGTTTAGTCGCTTCCGACTCTTCGTGACTTCATGGACCAGCCCATGCCAGAGCTTCCTGTCGGTCGTCAACACCCCCAGCTCCCCCAGGGACGAGTCCGTCACCTCTAGAATATCATCCATCCACCTTGCCCTTGGTCGGCCCCTCTTCCTTTTGCCTTCCACTCTCCCTAGCATCAGCATCTTCTTCAGGGTGTCCTGTCTTCTCATGATGTGGCCAAAGTATTTCAGTTTTGCCTTTAATATCATTCCCTCAAGTGAGCAGTCTGGCTTTATTTCCTGGAGTAGCCTGAACCATAACTCCCCCCCAATTAAAATGACATCAAAACAACCCTAAATGTCTACCCAGGCAGTGTTGGATCAATAACTGAATGCCCACTGAAACACAAGTGTTGTTGGAATCTTTTGGAATGCCAGGAGCAGGAGACTGGGTGCCTTCTGGGGCAGCATGTTCAATAACATTGGCAGGAGAATTTTCTCAGGGGTACCTGTGAACTGGAGATTAGGTAACAAGTACATGGAAGCACTATTTACTTACTAACTTATTTTAATAAATTTATACACTGCCCATCTCACTATAAAAGTGACTCTGGGTGCCTTACAGATAAAAAAGTCATAGAAAAACCACTATAAAATACAAAAGATACAAAGATAGAAGAAGGTAAAAGAGGGAAACTAAAAGGCAGAGAGAGCATCTTCAAACCACCAGCCACCACCAGGGCTGCCTACCACTTTTGGATGCCCAAGCCAGTTGGCAGAGCCAGGTCTTGACGCTCTTCTGGAAGGCCAGAAGAGTGGGGGCCAACCTCACCCCAGGGGCAAGACGTTCCACAGGGCAGGGGCCACAGCAGGAAAGGCTCTCCTCCTCAACCCCGCCAGTTGGAATTCTTTATGACAGGGTCTGTAACATGCTCTTCCTGCCAGACTGGGTGGGACGGGTTGATGTGATCGGGACAAGATGGTTCCTCAGGCAATTTGATTTACCAATAGCACTGGAGGCAAAGACAGGCCTAAAAAGGGGAGGGGTTCTATCCCTCTTTATAAATTTATGCAAATAAGGATATACATGTGATTGGGTATAGCAGCAAAGTACTGGATTAGGCATCAAGAACAGCAAAGTAGTTGATTGGATACAGCCTATCATTTATCTAGTGAGATCAGTGAGACAATTAAGGCATAATTATAAGGTAATAAAGGGACGCGGTGGTGCTGCGGGTTAAACCGCTGAGCTGCTGAGCTTGCCGATCGGAAGGTCGGTGGTTCGAATCCACGTGACGGGGTGAGCTCCCGTTGCTAGTCCCAGCTCCTGCCAACCTAGCAGTTCGAAAACATGCAAATGTGAGTATATTAATAGGTACCGCTTCGGCGGGCAGGTAACGGTGTTCCGTGTAGTCATGCCGGCCACATGACCACGGAAGTGTCTACGGACAAACGCCGGCTCTTCGGCTTTGAAACGGAGATGAGCACCGCCCCCTAGAGTCAGACACGACTGGACTTAATGTCAAGGGAAACCTTTACCTTTACTATAAGGTAATAAGGCAGGACTACAAAGTCAGGGGGGTTCTGAAAGAAAAAAGAGGCAGTGTTTCATAACCCATTTTTTTTTTCTAGGGAGTTACTCTGATGAGGTTTATCGGACTGTCTTGGGTTCTGAGACTCACATCCTGTTCACATCCTGTTCCTGCCCCGCCCCCAGCTTATCAGCATTCCTTGGCCTTCTAAATGTGTTATGGTTGAGCTGACATATTAGTTTCCCTGGGAAAATGTATTTGGGGAGAGGATAATTGCCTAATTTGATACCATTGCTTTGTTTTCCCTGCGAAGATGTATTTGGGGCTTTTTAGTTTGACCCCACCCCCACCCCAATTCTCTTCCAATAAGAAAGCTGCTTTCTGGCCCATCTCCTTCCTTTTCAAGAGGATGGACTTCTAGCAGTCTGTCTCTGGATGACCTGACACTCCTAGGCAGAACCATTCTGAGTATCCTGATATGGTAATATGAATTTACTACAAAATGATTTGAAAGCATGCCAAATTATTCATACCCAAAGATCACAGCCCCCTAAGGTCACTGGTTTCTCACCAAGGATGCTGTGACATAGTTTTGAGGTAAAAGAGCTGATTTTCCAATCCTAGGACCCTCCCCATATTCAACTTCCATCTATTCCATTCAACTTTCCATCTTTCAAACAAAGCCTTCAGAGGCTACAGATCTGCTCCAAATCAATCTGGAGGAGAAAAATATATATATACAAAATGTGTGTTTTAGTCACCCGGGAAGATGGCAGACTTCTGATTGCAAAAATCAAGCTTGGGGGACTCATGTCTATTTTAACATTACAGGTATAGCTGAAGATAGGGTAGATACATTTTCTATTCCACCAAAAATGAATAATTCAAGGCCCAGGGGAGTCTGCGTCCTTGAAGCTCCAGAGCATAGCCCTCAGAGATTGTAAAATTTGCTATCAAATTATATAATTGTTGAAGTGACATGGAGGGGAAAATACTAAGTATGTGGGAAGGGGTTTTATTAACTATATTTCATTTCTACTAAATTAAAGTCAAACTTATTCTAGTTCTTGTTCCTTTCCTCTGGCATGCCATCTAAAGAATTTGGAGCAAATCTCAACCTCCACCCCCACCCCTTGCATGGGCTAGATATGAAGGTTGGGCTTCATGCTGCCATCCTATCAGGGAGCACTATGATATTTCACCACTAAACCATGGAAAATGAGAAAGCCTGCAGATGATGTCCTTTGCAGTGCTAAATGGGATGAGAATGCAGCCATGGAAAAATCCAGAGATGCATGGATTTGGTTTCAGTAACCAATTGGGTACATTATACCAGCTCTGTGAGATACTCAGTAGTGCTACAGAAGAGAGAGAGAGAGAAAAAAAACCAATGGGCGGTGGTGGTAAAAACAGTATCCCCAATGAAGTTGATTAGATCTGATCTTACAGGGAATTGACCCAAGGGGTTTTCTTGAGGTTTTAAGAGCAAAGAGCAAAGTTACCCAGTTCTTGTCTGCATTCTGTAGATGGGCTTAAGGTGAACCTCCTTGTTGAAATAGTTAAATATTAAAGATTTGTAAGCAATTGTTTATTTCTTAGTTAGATTTAGTTCTTTGCTTTTCTTTCAGTAATTCAAGATGGTTTATATGGTACTTTTATCCTTGATGTTCTCCCCCACCCCCAAACTCTGTGAGGTTGGGTGGGCTGAGAGAAAGTGCGTTGTCCAAAGTTGAACTGTGAATTTCCATTGATGAGGGTGAACTTGAACTAGAATCCTTTAACTGAATAATTCAGGGGATCAAAGCAAGATTGGTTTCAGTGATCAAAGGAGTTTAGATAAGGTTGTCACAGGTGTTGTTCCAGCACTTGAATCAGCCTAAGCAAAGACTTTTACCCAGGAGATCACCACCTCCTTCAGATCCTCTTTGTAAGATTTGTTTTCCAGTCCCCATCATCATCCTTGCTGCCCTTCTCTGCACATTCTCGGAATCATAAGACATCTTACCCAGAATGGGACAAAATATGAAAGAGGACATTTGACCAAAGCAGAATAAAATGGAACTCCAGTCATTTGAAAACTGCACTTCTATTGATCCAGCCTAAAATAAGAAAGGGAAGGATGAAAAGCCATTGTTGTGTTCAAAATCACTATAAGCAGCATGGAATGAAAATATTTTCACTGTCTCAAAGAGATTCTTCTAGTTTAATTTCTGTTAGGGGGAAATTTCATAACTGCAGTGCTTTCACCAAAAAGTTTGATCTTGTATTATTGTCAACAAGCCTTTTGGAGGGGCAGGGAGAGGGGTATAGAAAAAATTTCTACAAGGTTGATTTCAAGCTCTAGTTAGGTTATATGGGAAGGGGCAGTATTTCTGATAACCCAGTATTTCATTATTTAGCACTTGGAATAGAATCTGGAAAGAAATCAAAAGCTAGTGTGGCTAAAATTTTACTATTATGGCTACTATGGCTTGTCCAAGTCTTGCATGAATATGTAGCTGTGGATGAATCCATATCAGAAAGTCATCCCTATCCAGTGTCAGATAGCAGTAATGGTCTACACAATGACATATTTCATAAGTGCTGGAAGTCACAATATAATATTTCACCCATTCAGTGGAATTCTATCCCCACTGAGTGTTGCTAATGGACTCCGACCTTTCACATGAAGGGCATATTTTGTCACACAGAGCAGATACTTTTATGTAGCAAATGCTTTCAAAATGCTTATTGGGAATTCATTAACCTTGGGGATGTCAGTGACCCAACGCAAAGTGTCTCTTTCATGAAAGTCGCAATGTCTTTTCAAGATTATTTTCCTGTAGTGGTACCATGGACAGCGACTAATCAATGGCAGTTCTATCAAAATGCTCAGTAAAAGTTTTCTGATAAAGAAACACATGCAGGCCTATGCACTGTTGGGCAGCCCCTGCAGTACTTTCAGCTTTTATAGCTTTTTAAAAAAATTCTCCAGAGGATTCTTTATTTTAGTAGCCAAGGCCCATACTTAACACTTTTCAAGGACATTTGTCCTTAATAATAAAGCATCCTCTCTCAAATTACAGACAGTTTTTGAACCAAGCTTTGAAATGAGGTTATATGTCTCAAGAGTGTTACTAATTAACTCTATCAGTTGGTCAGAGAATGATTTTTTAAACAACAACAAAAAAATCATTACCTTACTGAAAACTGACCTTTCTATCAACAAACATACTGCTTAATTTAAACAAGAACCAAAACCTTCAGTGCTGTATGTTTACTCAGTAGCTGAAATAAAGGTCAAGTAGTAACAATTGTAAATGTGGCATTTAGCCTTTCATATTTTGGAAAGCATTAATTAAATCTACACACACACACACACACACACACACACACACAATCACTTTGATTTGGCTAGGAAGCCTTTAAATGAGAAAGACAGTGAACAGATCAAACCAGAAGTCTCTCTAATCCAGAATCTTGCAGTGGTTCCCAGCTGGCCAACAAAGTATTTATGAGATGCTGCTATTGGCACTTTACATTCATGCTTCCAAACAGCTGGTATGGAAAACAATGTGTCTCTGATATTGGACAGGCTATACAACTAGCTGGTACCCATTAATGGTTTTATTCTTCACCAATATACCTGCTGAAATCATCCAGTTTGGTGACCCATCAAATTCTTTTTCTTGCCTCTTTGAAAGCATGATGCCACTTTGCTTCTTTACTCTTAGACAAGAGACATTTGAATAATAAGCTTTTGTGTTAAAAACATACACTAAATGTCAGCCTGAGCATGTTAAGATGGTTTATTTCATTAATTTATCTGTCTACAACTGTTGTAACTTGCCCTAGTCCTAAAATCCAGGGCAGTGTACAACAAGCATATTAAAAACAGCATTATTAAAACAAATCAATCCATCCCAAAAGGAATGCCCAGAAAGAAATACATGAGGTTAAAAGCACAAAGGAATATTAGACCAACATATTCATGCAAATGCATTATATTCCAGGGAAATCACTTGTGAAAGATGGCAATGAAAACTGGGACTTAAAAAAACAGCTTTGTTTCAACTAGATACATTGTCATGTAACTGCTTTTTGTCAAATATGTACCCAAACTGGACCAAAATAGGAAACTGCATGAAATTGACACTGAAAGACTCATCCAGTTTGAGATAGCATTCCTAAGGGGAGAAAGGACAAGAGAGAAAGAGAGAGAGAGAGAGAGAGAGAGAGAGAGAGAGAGAGAGAGAGTTTTTGTGCCTCTGAGTCAGTGTTGACTCCTGGTGACTGCCTGAACAAATCCCTGCAGTTTTCTTGGCAAGGTTTTTCAGAAGTGGTATGCCATTGCCTCCTTCCTAGTGCTGAGAGAGAGGGACTGGCCCAAGGACATCCAGCTGGCTTCATGCCTAAGGCAGGACTAGAACTCCCCGTCTCCCAGTTTCTGGCCTGGTGCCTTAACCATGACACCAAACTGGCTCTCAAGGACAAGATTTAGACAAAGCTGAAGACATTGAAGAGAATCATTATTGAGAACCATACCAAGGCCAAGAGGCTGTATTCACAGCCCTCATCTATTGGATAGTACAGTGGCACTTTCCTAAGCATTAGCTCATCCATGACAGCTCTTCGCGAGAATATATTTAACGTCATCTCTTTCCAGAGTCAGAGATGTGGTTGGCAAGTCTGGGGTGGGTGCAGAGTGATCGTTCCCCAAACTATTTTGCCACCCTGAAGAAACAATAATTCAGCAAACAGACCCCCCTCTGTGAGCAGCCAGCAAAGGATGGATTTAGAAAAATCCAATAAAAAGCTTAAGTTTTTGTCGCCCTGTGATAACATTTCAAAGCAGTTTTGGGGAAGGGAAGAGAGAGAGAAAGTGCTTAATAGAATTAGCCAGGGAATTGGGATGCCCGAATATTTCAGTCAGATTAATGTTAATCATAGCATGGTTTACAGCATAAAGGGAGCTTTGAGAATAAACACAGCTGACTTAATACATCCCTGGAGTAACTTCATTAACTCCAGTGAAGCTACTCTGGGCATAAATCAGGCCTGGGTTTCCAAGAGGAACTTTGAACACAACTTATTCTGGTAAGATTTTCTTTCCTGCTTCTCCTGCTCCTGCTCCTGCTCCTGCTCCTCTCCTCTCCTCTCCTCTCCTCTCCTCTCCTCTCCTCTTCTCTTTTCAGAAAAGACCATCTACCAGTACTGATCCCAACCCAGACATTACAAAGGAAAAGCCAGATAGATGGTTTCTGAAGGCACATAGAAGAGGAGTGAAACTCTCTGGAGAACTTGACACAGATGCTTTCCTGCACCTTTCCACATTGACCAAACCAACATCAGTTGGGGACCAGAGATTTCCTCAAGATGAAGGTGCTGAACAGGGAAAAAGAACATCAAATGCAATCCAATCTCTTTGGGCAGCTGCAAGCTGCAGGTTGTGTATACAGTAACTCAGCTTTTATCTGGCAGTCTCCAACTTCATAGCTTCCTGACTTTGTACCACTGAAATTCTATGACAAGCTGCTGAAGGGTGAGCATGATTATCCATGCACCAAAATGATCTATGACGCTGCATTAAACCTCACTCAAGATTTTGGGGAGCGAGGGCAGTCCCTGACACACTCCTTAGAGCTCATGTGCAGTTCTCAACTGGGAAAAAAATCTTCTCTTTCAAACCCAAAGTTCCCTCTATTACTGTTCTTGCCACCTTTTACACATAAATCCAGCCGAGATCATCCTCCTTCAAAGTTCATTTTATACTCAAGGATCTTGATTTTCCAGAATTCTAAATCCATAGGGATCTTTCTGCCAAGGTCATCCTTTGTATCAGACATGGCATTTTGAAATGCACATATGCGTGAAACTCTGTTGACATTTCTTCTGTATGCTTTGTATAGTTATTAGCACTCTGCAGAACTGGGAGGGCAGCTTCACTTGGATGATGCCTGGAGTGAAGCATGTGCTTGAAGCTACTTTGTGTAGCAAAATGGCTCCAGGATTTCTAACACTGCATCATCTGGCTTTACTTTGTTGGCTCCAATGGCCTCACCCAGCAGTTTGAGTAGCCAGGAAAAGCTTTTGCCAGTGTGTCTTCTGCTTGAGGTCTCCAAACTGTGCAAAGGAGATTCGTGTTGCATTTTTTTGCCTGGAAAAGAACAATTAAAGGGCCTCTGCAGTGCAGTGTATCTTGCTGAAGTGAAGGCAAGCTGGCATGCACAGTCCTAATATTTATATTAAAGTGTTAATTTTTGACTCATAGATTCTGATTTGCTGGACTCAATTGGTCTCAGCCTGTCTTTTTTCTTAACATTATAAATGACGGCGTGTCGTTGCCATTGTGGTGCACTTTTTTTGCGACCTTGAAGGGTTAAAAAAAATGTATGTGTTCTAGGAAGGCTGGGGAAAAATGCTGGAAATAAGTAAAGCAATACAACTGACTGCATTCTACATACTAGATCCCTTGATATGCTCTGTCTGATTGCAAATATATAAAAGAAACTAAAAAGTGAGGGAGGGAATGTGCAAAGTACCAATCATATCTCCTTGTACAGGGAAGCGAAAGGCATTTGATGTTCCCTCTTGCTTTCATTACCTGACATATCATTCTCTAAAGTTATTCCCCCACCCTTCCAAAGCCCAGGTGAAAAACATGAGTTCAGCCTAGCTGCAACAGGAAATAAATAATAGTCCACATTTCTGAAAATCAGCCCTTGTAGATGGGCGTATTGCCTTTATTCCCTCCTGTCTACAAAGCTGCAGATACTTCATTTTTCTAAGGAGTCTGTCTCAGTAAAGATCCAGTGTCAGTTGCTTATGTCAGATTGTGGAGGAGGAAGTTTAAAAACCCACAAGAAGGGGATAAAAATCAGGACCACACACACTCTTGATAGCAAGTGTTCCACGGGGATGCACAGATCCTGAAAAGCCTGTTTGGCAACCAGGTGTTCAAAACTGGCAGGTGTAAGACAGAGGTATGGCTTTTTAAATATATAATTATAATTATTACAATTATTTATTATGACCCCTTACCAAAGGGTTATACAAAAAAGAAAAGAAAACAAAAGAAACCCCAAATTAGAAATCAATGCAATTTGACACCACAGGGTAATGTCTGTATTATTAGATTGGAAGGGGAACATGGCTAAATATATGTGGGGAGAATTAGCTTCTTAACCATAATTACAGGTAGTCCTCACTGAATGACCACTTGTCCAGCAACTGTTCGAAGTTACGATATTAAGCATGTCACACTGAAGCCATGTAGCATTTATGCTCTGCTTGTTGCTTCCTGAGCAGTTCTGGGTTTTCATCTTCATCTCACCTTTGATGAAGGGGTCTTGGGACATTCCTACTGAATCCCCCCAAGGCAGCCTAAACTGAAGAAGAGAGGTTGTGCAGTATAAGCAGATGTGGGTGATCTAAAGCACATCTTTGCAGCACAGCACATGGGACAGAGGCAGCCGGCAGCCTGAAATACATTTCACATCTTCCCAGACCATACCTGGTGACTGCAGAGGAGGCACTTCCTTGTTACTATAATGGGAGAAGATCTTCTGTTCTGTGGTTCATCCTTTCCTTGGGTGATATTGGCAGGGACCCAAGGCAGACTTCTCAGTCATGATCCAACTTCTTTCATTCCACCCCCTCGTGAAGTACTTAAGTGCCTTCTTTCATGCTTTCAAGATTCTATTGCTATACCCTACAGCAATAAAATACCATTCCTGAAATCCTTGTGGTCTTTGTGTCCTGACCTGGCCTACCTTGATCATGAAAGCCAGTCAGAATATCCCTTAGCCCCCTCTTATACCAAACAGAATCAAGGTGGGCTTATTTTGAGTTTCTCCTCACTCTTCCTACTTTCGCAGGACTAAATTGTTGGTTTTCTTCCCTTAATAGCTCATCCAATCCTTCATCAGGTTTATCTTGCCATTTCTTTACATGGTGAACACATTTGGAGAGATGAGAGCTTGTCATGGGTACAATCTCAAAACGGCAATTGACTGAGCTCATCCACTCACTTTCTTCAGAATGCCCGTGTTCATCATGGCCAATAAAAATACCCTTAAATAGATCAGATTAGTAAAGACAATCTTCAGATCAGAACTAGATCACATTAGTAAGGCTAATTAGTAAGGCCACCCATGCTCTCTAGACCTTGGCAACTGATGCAGATAAACTGGAGAGCCAACATCTGGAAGAATGGAGAATGAAGTGCTACGGAAAATGGGTTAACTGTTAAAGCAGACAGCTCAGCATTGTAGGCTCTGTGACATCTTGTATTAACTTTTGACCCAAACACACAAGGCTTCCATAAGCTGACTGTGTCCAATTACACAATACACAATTACATGGCAGAATTGGGAATATTACCACTAGTGGGCAGCAAAGTATGACAAAACACTAGCTCTTTGCCGCCAACTACTGGTCATTCAGATTTTAGTAGCCCATATGGAGGTGCCCTAGGAGAAGTAGGAAAGCAAGACAAGGTTTGGTTAACACAATCTGGAACACAACGGAAGGAGAGGTCTCTCTCTCTCTTCCTCTGGGTGGCAAGCAAACTTAAGCTCCTGAGTTTGGTTCTGAGAAGGACAAAGTGGTGTTTCTTGTTACAAGATTGTATGGCCCACATCTCTGAATGGGTCATTTCTTTTTCAACCACAGCTTTAAAGTTGTGGGCCAGTACTTGAAGTTCAGAACAACCAATTGTAAAGAGGATTCCTTCCCTTCAACTTGGTGGATACTTTGTCCTAATGTGGCTAAGATGAATTTGACTGTTTCCATCTTGCACTGTGCAAACTTTACATAACACCTATGGTTATACCCTTAATAAACCATAATTTGAAATTTTAAAAAAAGCCCTTCTGGATGTTCCCTTCTCATTTTTACTCTTCATTTACCTTTTTCTTTTTTGCCAGGCAGCCGGGCACACTTCCAGCCAAAGCACTGAGCTGTAACCACCCACCTTTTTGTTATCTAAGAATGCCTGGTGTTGTCTAATTCTGAAGTTTGCAATCTGCTCTACAGTCTCTCCGCTTCCCATTTATACATATACCTATAAAAAAATCAAAAGACGCTAAATGATTCTGTAAGGCAGGGAGGGCAGGCTGCCTAGCAGATACCAAAGGAGAGAGGGGTGGCCAGCAGGCTCTGGACTTCAGCTGTAGCCCTCTGTGTCTGGCTTCCCCATGTTTAACAATAGAAGCATTCACCCTCTTTCTTTTGGTGCCAGATCCGAGGACTCAGAAATCTTTCCCAGACCTTTTTCAGGATTCAGAGTTTTGCTTTAACATATGGTTTAGTGATTCTCTTCTCGGGTGATGAGGCTCACCAAACGCTGCAGTAAGCCCACTCCTTTGTCCTAATGCCTACCTCTGGCAACCTGAACATCCACCTTCTGCCTCACTTGGATTTTCAGCAACGGGCAGGCTGTAAATTATACTTCGGGCTATAACTAAAGCTGTATTCCTATAATCCAGAAGTGTACCTAATTAAGGACTGCAGCATTTCCTTTCAAAGCTTGGCATTCCTGCCTAGAATAACAAAGCTACCTGCTTGCTAATCCAGAGATTCTCTCCAAAATTTGCAGCACCAAAGAATCCCATCGAGCAATCTCATGATTTAATGTCTCTTTTTTTCCCTGGTCACATAATTGTGCTTGGAAGAAAGATAGTTCTGGGTCTTTCCTTGTCTAATTTAATAGGCCCGATCACTTTGCTAAAACACTGCAGCAGATCAATTGGAGTTAATTATTATATGAGATTAAATGGCCAAGGAGCGCTGGGTGTCAAAGGAACATGACACAAAAGGGAAAGGGAATTCCAAGGGAAGCCTGGCATTGTTTTTAACTTGCCCCCTTGCAATGAAGCAGCTTCAAGGTTTCATTCAATTGCAGCAAAACTGAGGCTAAGACGTCATGCCTACTTTGCAAGAACAGTCTTCCTGATTGCTCAGAAAAGAAGGAAGCCAGGTGGAGATCTTGGATAGAAGATTCATTTTATGCTGGGCAATCTGCCTGGGATGTCCACAGGGAATGGTCAAAAATGTCAAGATAGTAGCTGTGTGATGGAAGTTGCACCTGTTTTTTTATCACACTAAAAAACAGGCAACACTTTGATCGTACCACCATCTTGACTTTTTTTACCATACCCTGAGGACACCCTGAATCTTCCTGAAGGGGATGAAACCATTTGGGGGGGACCTGAGTTCAAGTCCACCATGGAGTCACTTGGTGGGGGACTTTGGATCTTTGGTTCAGACACTCCCTCAACCTAACCCAGTGTTTCTCGACAACTTGAAGATGGGTGGACTTCAGCTCCCAGAATTCCCCAGCCAGGATGCAGGGGACTGGTGATATTCTAAGATGGCTCCATCATTGTGCTTAATTTACTCTCTTCTGTACCTAGTGGGTTGTGTTTTAATAATGACTGTTTTATATATATTTTAATAATGATTGTTTTATATATTTATTATTTTATTTAATTGTTGCATGCTGCCCAGAGTCACTTCTTGTGAGATGGGCGGCCATATAAATTTGATTGATTGATTGACTGAGAGATAAACAAACAAACAAATAAATAAATAAATTCCTTTTTTCACCTTTGCTTCTGTATTCCTATTGACTGTCCTTTAAAGAAGGTGGTAGGAAATGCTATCCTCTTTAAGAAAAAATAAATATATATAACAAGTTTTCAAATTACTATCCATAAAATGCCAATTAAATGGGAGACAGGTTAGAATTAATGTCACAGTTAATTAGTTAATATATGTGATTATAGTAGCTCTAATTAAAACCCTAATTGACTTTTCATCACTTATCCTATGTTGGCAGTTTGAACAATTAAACTCATAAATTTATACTGTACCTCATTTCTATTTGGGGATTTTCATGCTTAGATTACCCCCAACTCCCTTCTGGTTATAGTAAAATTACATTTTATATAAATGTATCATATATAACCACCATTTTACTTGTACTTTATTTTCCATGATATTTGGGTCATGTATGAGTTAGTTCTACAGCTAATATTATCCATGGGAATATTGCAAGGAATAAAAAGTTTCCTAAGGGTGATTCCATATATATTCATCCCCCAGTAGGTTTATTTGTGACTCAGTACGTTTCTCCAGCATTGCCCTGCCATTTTTTTTGTATCACGTTGTGTTTTCTTAAAGAAGGCTTATGATTCCTGAGCTGCAAATATTCCAGAGGACCTTCCCTTCGGATAGCACTTTGCTACCATCTAGCTGTCTTCTGGATTTCTGCAGCCTGGATAGACCGTGCCGCCTTAAAGGCCTTGATGAATGGTGGTTATTAACTACCACACACCACCATCCCATTTCTTTAGATGGCAGTTAAAAGGAATGAGGTAGCAGTGGTTAATCGCTGTTCCAATGTTTTTTCCCCCCTTCCTATGATTTCAGTCATAACCAATATAGCAGGATTCTTTTTCTGGGTGTGTCAGTAATGTCCAAATATTTGGATGCAGCTTTTGTTCATAGCTGTGGGAAGGATAATGAAAAGTATGGCTGGAAAACAGGATCCTCTGGCTAACCTACTCTTCCATCTCTGCTCCTTTGCTAGATTTCACTTTCAAAGCTCTGAAGCTGAAAAAACTCACTTTTGGTTTTGATTTCCCAAATGCTCCAGAACAGTGTGGACTTAATTCCCAGTATTCCCCAGCCAACACCGCCATTACTGAGAATTCTGGGAGTTGGTTCATCTTGGCCACATACCTAGATTGGAGAAAGCTATTGTAATGCTATGTGGGAATGACCTTGGGAGATGGGGGGAAGAGATGCTGCCTAGGGAATGATCAGATAAAAGAGGGCACAGCCCACAGCTGCATAACAGAAAGAGAAAAAACTCAGAAGGGACCCTTCCTAGTTTCTTGGGCTGTAAAGGAGATGGAGTGGGGGGAGGATTGTACTTTCAGACATGCAAGGTTCTGTTAATGTGGCCTTATAATAAAGCAGACTTAGCTCATCTGGTTGTGTTTCCTGTCTGGTCTACCTGTAAGGCTGACACCAATCTTGTAAGCCTGAAAGTACAAATCTCCCGCCATCTCCTTTACAGCCTGAGAAGTCAGGGAGGGTCCCTTTTGAGCCTCTTTCTCCACCCATTATGCAGCTGTGGGCAATGCCCTCTTTTATCTGCTTGTTCCCTAGGCAGCCACTCTTTCCCCAGTCTTCCATGGTCATTCCCACATATCATTACAGCTATTCTCAACAAAGTCAAAAGAGGATTTGCTTGCTAAGTAGGTTTTTCTCCAGTTTGGTGATGGGGGAATATATTAAGGAGACCTGAAGAAGCAATTCACTTAATATCTGAATCTTTCCCGGTGAGTCAGGTGGCAGAGCCAGCCCCAAAAGAATGATGGAAAGATGGAGAAAAACCTTGGTTTTTCCTATACAACTTTGCCTTTCAGCCACATTTTCTCTTAGGCCCCCACTTGAAGTGTGCTTATGTGCACACACATACAAAGATTGTGATCAATAGTATGTTCAAGCTGGACCCCTAAGTCAGATAAATGTTTCTTCTTCCTGTTAACTAATTTTGCTCCCTCTGTTCATGTTGTTCTTTCTCCTTAATTCCCTTTCATCTTTGTTATTATCATTGCTCTCATCATGCCTGCCTGCAACGGATGGCCTTCTTTAGAATTAATCAAGTTGTAGCTAATCAAACGGCTGGCATTAGCATAAAGTTCAGTTAATTGTCTCCCTTCCACTTTATGAGGAAATAACCTCATAAAGTCTATTTCTGATTAGATGAAAGGCTCTTTCAAATAATAATAATAATAATAATAATAATAATAATAATAATAATAATAAATAATTTTAAAAGGCAGTAAGATATATCATCCAGCTCTGGATGATTTAAGGAGAAGTAAATGAGAAAGATGACTCTTGTCATTTACAGATATGAAGTAAAGCCAGTCTTTACTTCATATTTTTTTCTTTCTTTTCTATTTTTCTTCTACTTTTTTTTCCTTTTGCACTTTAGCTTTCTCTTTCATTTCTCCCTTTCTCCTTTCTCCTTCTTATTCTGTTTTAGTTTGTATTAATTTTCACTCTTGTTTTTAAAACTTTCAATAAAATTATAATAAAAAAATAAATAAAGCCAGTCTTTACCACTCAAGAACAGAAATAGGGAGAGGATATGGTGAATTTCTGAAATGCAAATCAGCAGAGTGCATTTTAGCCTAGTTAGTATACTGGGTGTATTAACCTGCAGAGTTTAATTTATGGTTCAACACGTCAGGCAAACCCAGTGATGTGCGTTAACCATAAAACAAGTTGCACAAACAGAAACATAAAGATAGCAGACATCTCATGTGCATTACAAGTTTATGCTCCTTTCTTTTGGCCCTTTCCCATAGCAAAGAGCTTCTAACAGGGGCAGCCTTGGTTGAAATGTTTACTGTGAGAATCATGGCATTATGACAATGTCCAGTTTTTGTCTCTGGAATGTCAGAGAGTTTGTAAACATCGACCAGATGATCAAAGGCAGATTTTCTTCTCCAGACATGGTCAACAGTTGTCATGCATGGGAGACAAGGAAGGAAGGAAGGAAGGAAGGAAGGAAGGAAGGAAGGAAGGAAGGAAGGAAGGAAGGAAGGAAATATGCAAAATGACTTCCTTGGAAATCTTCCTCTGTGTGTGTGTGTGTGTGTGTGTGCGTGTATTCTCATATATACCTACAATGATTTCAAACAGACATGCCCTGTATCAAATATTACAGGAAAATAATCTTTTTCATTCTGGATATATAATTAATTTTCAGGAGCAACTTAAATGATTTGCCCTTAATTCTAGTTGATGGTGAAGTTCTGGCTTGGGCAAACATTTGAGGGGTGGGTTCCATGGAAAAGACCCCCATAGCTTTGTGCCAATTTTCTACATTGGGAAAAGTCCAAGTACAGATAGATAAGCAGAAAAAGAAGTAATCTACTTTCTTTTTTTTATAGAGCTTTAATTTTCAAGATATAAATAAAACACACATTACAGAATATAGAACAGATAGAATACAAGCCTAAAAAAGAAACAAAAGGAACTAACAGTGCAAGAGTAGACATTTATTTATTGATCAAATTTAGCCACCGCCCATCTCCCCCAAAAGAAGGACATAAAAACATATAAGGCAGGTGGCTTCTGACCTCCAACACAGATATAAAAGTACATAAAAGTTAATCTCTTGCTATTAATTAAACATTTAGTAACATTATTTCTCTAAAGAAGTAAACTACTTTCAACCTGTTTGTATGAGGTGAAAAAGCTGGCACCCCTCTATTCCCCTTCACCCGATCTCCCACCGGGCAAATACCAAGGCATCCAGTTTTTATTCTGTGGTTCTTTGGCCATAGATCTCTATGCACTTGTCAAATTAAACGGGGATTTTTGCACACATTTAACCTGAATTTAACCCAGCTTTGGGTTTTACTCAGTATACTGAATCCGTAACTCAACCAACAGGTTGGATTTGCAAGACAGGGGAAGCCACCAAAAGCTAAACCAAACAAACAAAAATTGAGCTTAGCATTTATTATCAAACAAAACCATCAAAACAGAGTGAAAACAGCGAAACCCTATCATAACAAAAAGATGGGGTGGGTAGATGTAACTGGGGAGAGGCGGTCCCTCAACCAACCTGGCCCCAGGTCATGGGTGGCTTTAGTCATAACCAGCACCTTGAACGTAATACACCCACTACTGCTAGTATTTTTAAAGGGCTTGCATGAAGCAGGATGAAGAACTTCAGCCCCTGTATGATCAGTCAGATCTAAATGCCTTACCAGAACCAGCTCATCTGATGTGGCCTTTCTCTCTCCACCCTAAACTTCTACTGTCCATTCTCCCTCTCATCCTCTGGTGCTCCTTTTCAGGGATCTCACCTGATCTCCTGGATCGCAAGCCAGCTGATCACATGGGAATCCAACCCTTTGTGCAAACCCAGATCTCATGGTGCATTTCTGGTCTGGGGGGGTTGAGAGGTTGCCCTGAATGGGTGATGGGCACACTGCCAATGGGTGCCTGAAGCATTGGTGCTCCTGTCAAGGCCTCACTGGGGAATTCATAGGCTAGATCCCTCCTGGCTGGCTCTGAAGCTCCTGGAGAAATGGTCCCTGGGAATAATTGAATAATGGGGCCCACAACTGAAACCGGAGGTTTTTCTTTTGGGACTGATGGACAAACAGTGGGAAAAAAGTCATGGAACTTTGTTTTTGTGTATGGTAATTGCAGTGAGATTATCGTATGCGCAAAGATGGAAAGGTTCGGTACTACTTACCATGCAGAAATGGTTGGTGATGGTGATGGAACTTGCTGAGATGGCTAAATTGACTTCTTCAATCAGAGGAAAGACAACGTTTACGTTTATTGGTGACTGGAAACCCCTTATGGACTTTTTGCATAAAACAGGAAAAAAATGAACTTATGATTTATGGTTTTGATGCTTAGACAGGAGAGATTGTAGAAAGAAGGGAGTGATGTCGTAACCACAGAGCTAGAGGTAAATTTAGCATTGTACTTATGACTGCTGTAAAAAAGATCGGAAGCCACTTCTTTGTATATTTTTTTCTCTTTGCATTTGCACTTCTAGCTCTTTTTTAAAAAAATTCTTTAATTTGTTTTTCTTACTCTATACTAGTTCCTATTAGTTTTTATCTTCTTTCTTAAATTTTTTAAAAATAAAATTATATATATAAAAGGAACAAATAAATAAATAATGGGCCCAGCATCCCTGTTTGTGGAACTCAGCCCCTACCTTTGTGCAGGTAGAGGTTTTCTACCATGAACCGGGCAAAGCAACATTAAGAAAACAGTAATTCTTCGGACCACCGAAGGCTCTCTTTTGCAGAAGTTTCTTGGATCGAACCCTCAGAGTGCTTTATTTTGAAGGCCACCCTGCTCCTGTGCCAGAGCAACAAAGTCTGAAGATCCTAGGGCCTACGAAAGCCTTCAAAAGCCTTCAAAGGGTTTTTGAAAGACTTCAAAAGGGCTTAGGTGAAAAACCTGCCTGGCTGTAATTCTTCGCCTCCAGTTTGAAATATAACATCAACCTTGAATTGTTGAACTCAACTCCTGGGTAGGGCTGCTGTTATCAGGGCTGCAACTAGGGGCAGGCAACTGGGGCATGTGCCCCCGGGCGCCACGCTGGTGGGGTGCCAAAATGAGCACGGGTGTGTGTGTGTGCCAAAATGGGCGCGGAATCCATGTTTGCCCCGGGTGACACACACCCTAGTTGCAGCTCTGGCGGCTGCTGCTGCTGCTGCTATTATTATTATTATTATTATTATTATTATTATTATTATTATTATTATATGAAATTGACTTGCTCCCGCCCTCTTCTGAGATGCTCTTGGACTATGCAATCTAGCCTACAGGCAGTGTTTCTGATGGCCTCCCACCAAAGCACTTAACCCCACATGATCCTGCTTAGCTTTCTGATAGCAGATGAAGAGTTGCTTAGACCTTGTCTCCACCTTCCCAGGCTAAACTGCCCAGTCTCCCTTGAGCCAAGGGCAACCCTTCCATGAAGCAATACTGTAGGGCAGTTATCTGCCACTGCTTCTTCCAAGATGTTTTTCCAAGTTAGTTTTGCCTGCAGCTGCGGGCTTTTCTCGTGGTCTTCCATCCAAGTGCAGCCACCCCAGCGCTGCTCAGCTTTACTGGCTCTGTGCTGCCATCTGCTGGAGCTCCCTCCCGGTTCCCTCCCCGAAGTGCTCAGGAGCTCCGCTTCCCCCTCTGCCAACCGGCTCGGAAATCAACGCTCCTGGGAGGACAGGGGCTAGGATCGCACCCCAGAAGGCTCTGGAGTCCTTCCTTCCTTCCTCCCTCTGCAGGTTACCTACTGGGAGCGATCTTCCTTCCCTTTACTCGCTCCCTGCTCGGTTTCACACAACCCGTTCCGCAAGGCGGTGGTTTCGCGTGTTGTTTGAATCCGACCCACTCATTCAAGGAAGGCGGCGAAGCAGAGCCGAGCCGAGGGCGACGTGGGAACCCAACCCTCCGCTCGCCGCCCCTGCTTGCCCCCCTCCTCCTCCTCCTCATCCTCGCGCGCCCCCTCCACTTTCCGAGCAGGACCAGGCGGCGATGGCGGTGCGAGGCCAGCGGCGGCCGCAGCTTTAAAGCGAGGTCCGCGTGAGCCGCGCGGCTGGCTGGCTGGCTGGCTGGCCCGCCCGCCGCCTCCGCCGCCGCGCCCCCAGCCACAGCGCGCCAGGCGCCGCGCTGCAGCTTTGCGCAGAGGAGCGGAGCGGCGGCGGCGGCGAAGGGAAGTTTGAGCCGACCCCGAAGCTCCCCGCGTGACCCGCTCGGCGGGCAGCCAGGCGGGGCGGGGGCGGAGGGGGCCGGGCGAGCGCGCCTGCCTGCCCGCCTGCTTTTCCGCGCGAGAGCGGGAGGGAGGGAGGCGAGAGACATCCTCGCCGGGCGGACGCGGCGGATCCCTCCCCGCTTGGGCTGAAGAAGGGGGCGGCCGGGCGGGCGGGCGAGGAAGAGGCAAGGGAGGGGCGGAAGGCAGCGGGGATCCCGGCGGCGCCCCACCTTCCAGCAGCCGCCCCGCGGTTGCGCCGATGCCGGCCCGGCCAGTCGGGTGGTAGCAGCCGCGGAACGGGCCAGGGGCCGGAGGCGCAGCCGACTCGCAGACCGACCGACATGGGGCAGCCCGCGGCTCCGACGGTTCTCCTGCTGCTGCTGGGGCTTCTGGCCGAATCGCTCGCCGGCTTCCCGAACACCATCAGCATAGGTGAGAAGGGGCGCCCCGGGCTTCCCTCCACCCTCGCATGATCTTCGCCACCATCCTCATCACCACCCGCCTCTCGTTTTGAGTGTTGCTGGATGAAAGCTGGGGCGGGGGGGTTGCTTCACCTGAAAACTCCGTATCCGACTGCCTGCCCCCTCCCCAACCTAGGTTGCAAGGTGCAGCTAATCGAAATTAATTGCTAACCATCCGAGTTGATCCCATGAGGAATAGGAAAAATAACCATTGAGAGGGAATGCGAAACTGCCCGCTTTTGCATGGATCCATCATAAAATTGGGGATGCAGGGGCTGGAAAGCGGGAATGCAGCATAGTTATGGGTGCTTTTATTGAATGCGGACCGGGATCATTTGGTACCATTCGGATCTCGGGCTGAAGTTGGGTCTTTAAAAGCACGCCTACTATTCATGCTGGGCGCAAAGGAGCGGGTCTCTCCCCCTCCCCAGCTGAATTGCAGAACAAAACTTCCATTGATTTTTCCAGACCGCATGTGTCTGTAGCCTCTGTTTGAAGCCCACTGGACCCCCGGTGAAACTTTTTTGTTTCCGAACGGAGCTGATTTGCCTCCGTTTTATCCACAACAAGATGCCCGACTCTTTCTAATGAAATATGTTCTCTAGCTGTACCCTGGCTTCTTCTCTTGCTGAAAAGCCCTGCTCTGCTCCCAGCGAGAGGGAGGGGCGAGAGAACCCGATGTGCCAGACAAATAAGATGAAGCATTCATGGGGTGCCCCCCCCCAAGCTGGCATGGGGTACACAGCCAAAACCGTGGGGGAGTGCAGGTGGATGATTAAAATAATCTGTGCCTTGTCTGCCTGCACATATCAAATCCCTGCTGCAGCAAATGTTTTTTTTAACCGTGCTGTGTGTAGGAGTGCAAAAATTTCCTGCCCACTTGGGTTCTTCTGGGGCACTGAAAAATGCCAAGCTGTACTTAAAAATAGCATTTTGTTCGTGTAGCATTTACCTCTTAGGGTTCGCCCCCCTCTTTTCCAGCTACATCTTTTTTTTTTCCTCCCCCTACGTGCGTGCGCTGCAGAAGGAAGGGCGAGCGGGGAGGGCAGGTTTCTGCCGCGGCGCTGAAAAAGAGTTTGCCTGGGTGGGCTTGATTGAAAATAGAAAGGCGAACAATGACTTTTGGGTGCCTCTGATACTCTCCAAACACCTTCCCTCCTTCTCTGCCTCAAAGGCATCTGGACCTGCCATTCTGTCTTGTTGATAAGCCACAATTCGGAGCCATTCTAAAGTTTGCCTAGGCTCCTCACATCCCTGCCTGATTTGGGCTGCTTTGGGGGGAACGGGGAGGGGGCCAAACAATTGCACATTTAAATCTGGTGAGCTTTCCATGTTATACCTGGAGATGGGAGAGTTAAGGTGTCTAGATAGCATCTGGGGCTCTGCATATAGTTTTTATCATTTTTTTTTTCCTAATAAGTCAATTCCATTCGGTTCGGTGAGGCTGACCCTCGAATAACTGTACAGTTCTGGGATGTAACAGGCTTACATTTTTATCCTCAGCCCTGACTGAACACATTTAGGCTGCGGTCTTCTGCCCATTTACCTTGAAGCATGTCTCTCTGAATGCAGAAGGATTTATTTCTGATCACACATACAGAGGGAGGGGAATTGCGCTGCTCAATTCTGCCCTGAGCCTTTCCTGCTTTGGAGTACATCTCCCTCACCAGCACCCCCCCCACCCCCCCACCAGTTTTCCATCTGAGGAACACACAGCCCTCTGTGCAAATTGACCTGGGGAATAAATCCCGTTGACCGTAACATGTCAAAATGCTCGGATCAGGCTTGTGGAAAAAGTCCTATCCAACTTGTTTGGGCTCATCCTGCAGGAAGTATATTGGAGATTCTGCCACAAGCCCTTCCTGTGTTAAATGGGTCGTACAGGATTAGAAGCCACAGCTCTTTGCTCTGGGTGCTTCAGAATAACTCCTAGCACGCAGTGGGACTTGGTTGAGAATAAACAGGGTTAGAATTACCTATGAGCTATTTGCTACTCAATCTGATCTGTGTTTCCTCTGAAGACCCACTGCTTTTTCAATGGGGCTGAGCTCCAGATTAGCGTGGCCAAGAATTGCAGCCTTGCATGACTGAAAAAGGAAAGTCTCTCTCTCTCTCTTTCCCGCTGTTGTGCATGCTTGTGTTTTAACACAACTCCTGGATTTAAGCTGTGGATACCGATCTACATAGCATGCTCACTTCGGACATGGAATGTGATGTTGGCTAATCATAAATGCCTTCTCAGACAGAGAAAACAAGAAGACCTTTCTGTTCTACCCCCCCTTAAAAAAATACCAAATGTCTTCTCCATTATAGGAGGACTTTTCATGAGAAACACTGTCCAGGAACACAGTGCATTCCGGTTCGCTGTACAGTTATACAACACAAACCAGAATTTCACAGAAAAGCCGTTCCACTTGAACTATCACGTTGACCATCTGGATTCTTCCAACAGTTTTTCAGTGACAAATGCATGTAAGTAGCTGGCTGAATTTTCTTACAATAGCAGGTGCTTGCTTACATTTCAACCCGCTTCTCTTCCCCCATCCACCCTTCTCCTCTTTCTACCCCAATATTCAGAGCTGCAGTGTGATAGACTGGAAACTGTAATGCAACAGCCCAGCATAAGGAGGAATTAATTTATTTTGCAGGGCTTCCTGGGTGCCAATTAAAACAAAATGGGTTGATTCTTATTGGCCAAATATGGACTGGTTTCTCTTCCTTCCCCTAAAGCCTTTTAAAAGCTAAGGCAAAAAGATACATAGGTTTATTGTTGGGGGTTATATAAATTTATGTGCAGCATTGATAGGGGGCATCATTTTACAAATAATGTGTTTGGGGAACGAACGTGAAGGCTGTTGTTTGAAGTGACCTTGGGATGGTATCAGGAAAATGGATTTTTGCCCTTCTTCTGCCTTAAAATAGCCTTTCTCCTTGCAGAGAATGCGTGTGCGTGAGAAACAGTGAGAAGACAGCAAAAACTGATGGATGCCCCAGGAACTGGAGGGCAGGGAGAGAAATGGTGTAGAAAGCTTGATGGGCTGGAAAGAAAGGAAGAATTAGCGCCACAAATGCATCCACATTTTTCTTCTTTTTGATGCCTACTGTTTTGCTCTGTCTCATTCTGGGCAATCAAAAAAAGAAGGGATAGAGTGGGTTCAAGGAACAATGAATCAGCTGATGTTTGATGTACTGCAGCCGATAGATCAAGTCCAATTAGGAATGTCCCATCTTAATTTTAGGACATATGTTTTTTGGAGGAGCAGAAATATTGATACAGATATGGCTGTATCTTAGGGCCAAAGTCTGGGGCCCCTTGCTTAGGGGCCCAATCAACTAGGAATGGGAAATGATGGATCAGCAGTAAATGAAGTGAGTTTCAGAACTGGGTTGGGTTGGGTATGTTGTGCCCCCAACCCAACAGATGCTGGTTAATGCAGCATCATTCCCTTCAGTCCTGTGAATGAACAAACACCCGTCTTAGCACGCACACATATCTTAGCATAGAGATGGTTACAAGTTCTTATTTTATTGACTTGCTTTATTTGTAAGGATTTGCATGCATGCCCACATGCACACTCACACTTTCTACAGGTCACACCACGGAGTGTCAGAGTGTCAGATCAGATCTGCCTGTTTTCACAGCCTTTCTCAAGACCCCCCAAAATTGGTTTAGGAAGCTGAGAAGACCAGCCTTATGAAATGCTCCCAGGAACCTTTGCTGACTTGAAATAATGTCTTTTTAAATTTAAATAAAAAGCTGGCCCTTACATTTATTCTTTATTCCAGTAGCAATTGTGTTATTCCCATAACACCAATGTCTCAAGATAGGCTAAGGTGAAATAAGACTTGTCTGAAGTTGTTCAATATTGGGAATTTGAAACTAAATCTCTCCAGTCTCTCATAGCCTCCTGTTCACTACACTACCCTTCTCTAAACTGTCAACATTTACAGCGTGTTTGGGCCTGCTAGGAGTCCTGGGAGATGTACTCTCAAGACATCTAGAGGGCTCCAAGGTTGTGGAAGGTCATGCTACAAGTATTGTTGTTCTATAGTTATTCCCCCATCTATCTATTTTGCCTCTTTTCTTTTTCCATGGCTGCAAGCAGATTAAATTTGATCCAGCTATTGATCCTATTAAAAGTTTTTTTTTTAAATGTAGTCAAACAAGCAATTCAGTTTGCTGCCAACATTTCTGTTAGAACTTTCAACTCAAACCACTGGTTGCAATGGGAGAATAAGAAGACATTCCTGAAACATGTAACATTGATCAGGTCATAGTGTAGGTTGAAATTTGGGACTCCCAACTTAACCAAACTTTCTGCAAGCCTATCTTAGCAAGGGTGACCAGTGCTTTCACCAAGTCACTTGGTGTCTTTACTTGTGCTATAGAAATGGGTCTGCTGATCTCTGAAACTTCAAACAAACACTGCTCAGCTGGTAACCTTAGTGTGTGTGTGTGTAAAGAGGGAGAGAGAGGGAGAGTGTTAAGATACGCAACACAAATTATGTCTGTATTTGGAATTTGATGAGACCACCTAAAGATTCAGTTCAGAGATGCTCTTCAAATGAGATTTGGTTGAACGTCCAAATCAAATAAATTTCCTGGATTGGATTGGATCAGATCAGATGTGTTCAAATCAATTTGAAAATTGCAAAGGCTGTTTTTCCCCCCTGAATCTCTTCATAAGATGGAATCAACCCAATTTGATGTTTCAAACTGAAGCACGCAGTTGATCTGATTTTCCAAAAGCATGTGGATTTGAATCAATCAAAGTTACCTGGGAATAAGCACCATTGAACATAATGAATAAAAATTCCTATGATCTAATGCCTCCTAGACCTATGCTTCAGGAGGACCTTCTGGCAGATCTGGACCCCTTAACCCATTTTGACTTACCTTTCTGCCTTTTATGGCAGTGGAAATATAACAATAATCAATAACAATTTGTTGTCTTTCCTTGACATTCCAAATTAGGTCCCTTCATCTAATTTCAGTCCTGGAAATTTCATTGTTAGCCATTCTTACAGTGAAGCAGTACTTTGGTGATTCAACTGCCACTCAGTCTGAAATTGAATGATATTTATACAGTGTCAGTCAATCTGAAATTGAACTGTATTATATTTATACTCAGCAGAGTTATGTGACTTGCTTTAACAATGCTTTGACTTCCTTGGTGCATCCCTCTTTTGCCTGTGACCCAATTCAGAAAAAACACAAGTAACACATGAAAGTGGATCTTTGACATTGTTTAGGCTACAATCTGGGCACACTTCTTTAAATCTAAAGCCACAGCACATTTAATCGGGTCAGAGAGTGACCTGGTAGAGTGATTTGAAGGTTTGGGAAGGCTGACCATGTTGTGTGAAACTAGCCCATCTGATTCATTTGTGGTTCAGTGCATTGTGTGAATCCAGAAAATGGGTTAATTCAATCCACAGGCTCAAGCATGTTGTGTGAGCATAGTTAGGGGGTTTGAGTTTAGAGAAGTACTGGTGGATATTCTTGACGTATCTTGGTTGTGTCTTACTATTTTATTCAGCTGAATATGCAGGCAAGATGGGGATTGGTCAGTCATTTATTTCCACTGGGCTGACATGCAGTAGCCACATCTGGAAACCCTTGGGGGCCATGGTAGACCTTCTCCCCCACCAGTGGAGCCTCATACATCCCACTGGCTGTTGTTCTGCATCTGTGATGCTAGCCCTACTCCTGAGAAAGAAGAAGGGGAAAAATATTTGGGCTGTGCTTATGCCCTTCCCTATTGCATTGGTGGGAGTTTGTTGTAAAGTTTGAGCAAGCTTTAGAACTTGCATCAGTTTTCAAGTTTTCTTTTTCGTTTCTTCCTAAAAAAAAACACCTCTCATGCTTATCATAGACATTTGGGATGCAGTTTTCCCTACACTACACCTTATTCTTGTTTTTAAGCACCTAGTACAAGCCTTTTTGAAATGCAGTTTGTCTGAATGTATTTTTTTTCACCAAATTTGAAGATAACAGCATAAAAACTGTAGGACAAGTAAGTTTGGTTCGAGTAGTGGCAAATGCAACTTATATTGGTTCATTTTAAAATATACCACAAAATTCAGTCTCATCTCTAGCTGTAGGATAGGGTTCTACTAGGAGAATCTCTGTTTTAACAACTAAGCAACTGGAAAGAAAGCTATTTCTTTCTATTTAGTGTTGATTGGAGTGTGTTGATGTGATATTCAAAGACATGGAGACTTGGTAAGAAATTAGGGGGCAAAATAAGTCTTGCTTTGCTCTTTGGTTCTGGGGGTCCCAATTCCACTGTTCCAAACATCTGTCCAAAGCAAAATTTGAAGGTACCTAGAGGCAAAGGGTATGTGTTTTCTTTTCAAATTGGAACGTAATTTCCAGAGAAGTCCCAAAGTTTTTTTGATATGACCAATGAATTGTCTCAGAGGTTGCATTTGGAAAACCCTCCCACAAAGAAACTCTGGAGCTTTTTATTCTGAAGTTTCATCCCACCAGTATTTTGAAATTTCATCCAATGGTGACAAGGCACATGTAATCCCTACCCCCTCCATTCCATTGATTGAATGTGATAGATTACATTGATCTGTGTATTGTCTGGGGTTTTAGTAATCTGCAGAATCCATAGATGGGTATCATTTGCCTATAATCCAGAGTTCTGGAAATGGCAGTAATAGCCAACCTTTTATTTAGCATTCAATGATGGTGATGCACTAAAATGGGCACCTATTGTTAATTGTTGCTCTACTGTTACTATTAAGGAACTGGTGTCTGACAAATATGGAATACAACATCATCGTCTATGAACACTGGCATACTGGTGGATGCTGATGAGAGTTAGGGACACTGGCATATGGGTCACTGTTGAAGGTCACTGCTGTTTTATAGAAGAACAAAAGACCTCTGCTGGATGAGCTGGTAGGGATACCTATCCAGTGATCCTCTTTTTCTGGCTGTGGCCAGATGAATTTTTTCCAGGAGGCTTAGCTGCAAGGCATAAGCACAGTGGCCCCTATAGGTCTATTTTAAATATTCCAGTATTTATAGGTCCAGTGCAGTTTGATTATGGCAGTTCCTCATAAATCAATGTGATTATTAGAATTGCCATCTTTGTTTTCCTTGCTCAGATTTGCCAGCTTTTCATGGCAGTGAATGCTGTAATTGAAAGATCCTTTGCGGTGATGATGACATTTCCATCCATTTGGCAGTAGCTCCTCATCAGATGAATTGATTTAAAGTAGACAGTGCCCAGTTCTTACTTTTTATGAGTAAGTGGAAAACAACAACAACAACTTCTTTCTGTCCAATCTCTTTCCATCCTACTTGGTGCAGCAGTAACATCTGTTGGCAAAGTGCACAGAGGGAATTCTGGGCAAGGTGACCTTCTTGGAATAAAAAGCTTGCATGGCGATATATTATAGAAGGGGGTGATGGTGAAAGTGTTATACATGGGCCTGCCCATGGAATACTTAAGGTTCTGCAGCTACAAATAAACAATCCAAATGGAGGCTATAGTATTCTTGCCAAAGCTGAAAGCAATTGTCTTTGAAAAATCAGGAGATATTTATCCATAGCCATATGCCAAGGGTGATGCCCTACCTTTCTGCAGTGTGTAAAAATGAGCTACCCGTTGCCAATCCTGACAGCTTAATTTTACTTATGATGCCTCTCTGCAGATCCTTTTCTTCTTACAGTCAAGAGGCTTCTCACCATTCTTCAAGGATCGTTGTCCAATGTGCTTGAGATTTGCAGCTGATAGGCAATTGAACAGCAGCTGCTTGTTGATGTAGATAAGTGTTGTCCTTAAATTTTCCTAAGGAACTCTAGCATTTGTGTGTTGGGGATAGATGGCCAAGAATCTCCTGTTGGACCATCTCAGTATCTTATCCATTAGGATCCTGAGATAGGAAATGGGTGAACTATAAGCAATATATAAAACCAACCCAAGTTTTATCATCCAGGACAGTCTGATAAATTTGCTGCTTAAGGCAGAGGAAAAGCAGGTGGACCTATCCCATTCCATGTACCAAAGCCAAATGGATGGCAGTTGAACCTTTCTCCACTCTGACAATGAGACAGCAAACAACTTCTGCTGAACCTAAGGGAGAATCTAATAATTTGCTGCCCCTCACCAGCACCTTCTACTGCATGAGTCAGCCTCTATCAGTTGACCTAATGATGGGCCACCCTTGAGCATGAACAGGCACATGGTGCTGGCATGGTGTGGTTGACCTATGGATGTGAATTTTATTGGGGCTTCAGTGTTGCCTTTCTAGCTTTAATTTTTTTTAGTTGATAATTGTATTGTGCTTTTATTCTTGTCTGCCACCCAGAATTCCTTTTGGTTGATGGGCATCTATATACATTTGTCAGATAAATAAATGAGGGTGATTCAAATAGAGATTAAAGAAATAAATATCAATTCTGGAATTGGGATGACAAAAAATGAAATAGGTGTTTGTCTCAGGATGATTGAACTAAAAAATTAAGTTTTATCTTAAGAATGTTTTCTGAGATGGAATTCACCCCCTACATCAGGTCAACCAGTGATGTTGGTTTAGCCTTGACTAAGATGATGCAAATCCAGCCTTTGTCAACCATGGCTTATGGAACAGCATGTGTAAACACAGCTGTGGTTTAGTCGACAAATTTTGGCTTAGCATGTTGTGTGAACTGGTCCTTGGTGTCTCAGATAGCAAACATGCCTCTGAGTTTATGGTATCCAGTCTGCTGTAACCTGGGGCACCTCTGAGGTAGTGCCAAGCTACTTTGAAAAACAGAGAAGGAAAAATTTGGAGACCAAAAAAAGACCCCCCAACACCATTTTGTCAACCACGTTCTTTCCCCATCCAGTTCAATCACTGTGATAGTTTATCCTGTCTCAGCTGTTCATGTTTATTTTGATGTTTTGCCTATTTTATTTTGGTAAGCTCCCTGGAGTCACCATAAGTGAGTTGCTTGGCCATACAAATCACTTAAATAAACAAACGAACAAACAGACAAATAAATTGGCTCTTTTGGGAGAAGTGATGGACAAACAGAAATGCTAAAGAGCCACCCCGGTTGTTTTTTCCCCACTGATTTAGATGCTAGCGACCTACAGGTTTAGGCTTTTCGTGTTCCGTCAGGGGAAAGAAGAAAAAACACAGATGAATGCAGGAGCTAACCTGCTTTGTAAGTCCAAGCTGTGTAAGCAAAGTCTGAGCCAGCAGGTGGATGCTGAGACATTGCGGGGTTTTGGCTCACGCATGGAATGAGACATCTCGGCAGGAGAACATTGCAACAGGGCAGCTTAAATGCGTAACTTTATCACTAGTGGGTCTCGGTCTAATCCCCCCCACCCCCTTTTTCCCTGGGTTTAAATTAACTCCTCCATCAGCATCGGATACCGTTAAGGTTTGAATTAATGCTTTCAAGTTCTCTCCTTCTCATTTCCCTGCTGCTGTCTGTTTCTGTTTTGTGCCTGTAGTGTACTATTCCATATTCCTGGAGCCACTGCAGTGTCAGCTCATTAGCAAACAGATCGCATATTTCTTTCTCCCCACTTCTGCACTGTCATTGCAAAAAAAAAAAAAAGCTGTTGTACACCTTTATGGCCAAGAAGTGGACTCTTGGATCACGCACTATTTACAGGGAATATTTAGAAAAGCTAGTGTAATGCCTGAGTGACCCTCCCTCCACCAGCTTTATAGAATTTTCTGAGAGAGGGTTGGCTTTAATGCTGAAAAAAATCCTCTAAAGGGATCGTCTTGTCATTAAAATGTATAAAGCCACAAAGCTGTGATTTGTCAAACGCAGGTGATGTCGGTCTTCAGTTTGAACTGTTTGAAGTAGAATTTCTGGGACCTGTCCTTAGCCTTGGTGCAGGCGTGCGTGATTCTTAACAACCATGGCTCAGTCTGCTCCCTTTGCCACAGCTCTATCTCCTTTGTTAAGCGAAAGGAAAAGTGCGTGTTTTTTTGAATTGCGCTTGCTTGCCGTGATATGTTCTCACTGCCTGCTTTGTTCGGATGTTTCCAAGGGAGTTATGGGGGCAACCATCCATCCATCCTTCTTGGGGATGATTTGCAATCCATCTTGCAGAGGGTACAGATTTTAGAAAGCACAGAACTGGGGAAAGGTCTGCAACTCCTGCCATGGAGATGGCACCCAGGAATTCCATGCAAGACTTGGAAGACTTTATTTGTTGTGCTTCAGACCGTCTCCTGCAACACCTTCCTTGGTGCTTTAGCACGAATGTTTCTTCAGGCCAGTGGACAAACAGCTTGCTTCCTGTGCATCTGGCTCCGCCCCACCATTCCAGCTGGCAAAAGGGTTGCAGTGCTCAAACTAGTCTGTTTATTACCATCAAAGATCTCTCTGGTTGACAGCTTTGCATGGAACAAATGGCCTAGGAGAGGGGAAATAGGGTTAACAGTCCACGAAGCAAATTGCTTTGGGGCAGTGGCCTTCCCCAAACCCATAGGGGTCATTCAAAGGCTGGGTTGATGTGGGTCTTGCCATTTTTCTAAAGCTTTCTGCCCTGCAGGAGAAGCTTCCATTGTTCTACCTTGTTTTCCAAATGTTTAAGAATTTCTTTCAGATGTCTCCCCATGGAATTTTTGGACCTATTATTGTTGAAGGTGGCAGCAAATGTGCTGTTCTTTGTCTGGTTGTCATCTGCAGGGTCAAAAATGTCAAGATGGCAGCCATGTGATCAAAGCTCCACTCAATTTTGTGTGCATATATAAAAACAGGTGGGGCTTTGATTGTCGCTTCATGGTTGCTATCTTGATTATTATTATTATTTTTTTACCATCCCCTGTGGATACTCTTGCATCTGTTATACATCTTTCCATCTCTAAGAATCTTCTCCAGTGCCCCATTTTCCAGCTTGGAAGGAGCGCCATGAGTGGAATTCCTTCGTTTAATCTCCTCTTGTGATTTAATTGAAGTTAGACACTGTTGGAGAGAATATTGTGTGGTCACAAGCAGGATGTTTATGTAGGCTTCTTGGCCCCCTTTAAGTGAAGACCGTCCAACAACATCACATACTTATTGATGAGAATTTAACCAACTTCTCTTTTCCTTAAAAAACAAAAACAAAAACTGCTAGAAGCAGAATCTGTTGCTTCACATAGAATGAGAGCTGGTAAGGAACATAAGTTGATGGAGGGGTTCTCTGCATAGTATTAGATTGTCCATTCCTCTGAAGGAATGCCAAAAGGAGCTTCTGGAGAGTCCAAGGGGTTCTGACTCCAGACATTGACTTGGTTAGATACTGCCATGCCTTAAATGACTATGGCATTGTCTTTCTTTGGCCCATTTTTGTTTTTGTTCTTTTGTTTTAGTTTTGCTTTTTATCAGCAGCCAAAAATGCCACTGATAGCCAATGTTAGTCCTGGCCAGGGTGTTAATTATTTTTTTTAATGATTGAAGTAGTTAACAAGAAGTATAGATACCTACTGTGGTAGGAAACCAAAGAATATAATTTCAAAATTAATAATTATGATAAGAATAGAAAAGAGGAAAGAAAGGGAAAAAAGGGGCTGGAAGCCAAGGGCACAATGAAGATGACATTGCACAATACGTCCAAATCTTTGCAAGTCTTTGTTGATAACCCTCCCCCAGGTCAAATATTGACAAACAACACATATCACCAATACATTGGTACAATGGTGTTGTATAATAATTAGGCTGACTATATTTCCTTGAGACAAAAATGGGGCAGGCCTGGGCAATGGGCTGGATCGGCAGGCAGGAACTTCTCCAGTTTTCTCAGGCTGGGAATCTTCATTTGCGAGAGGCAAGGCTGGGCTGGAGAGTCTAGTGAATGGTTGTCCCCGACAAGCCGTTCCTCCTCTGGCTGTGCTTTTACATTCTTCCTGCCATTTCAAGGCAGGAGCCAATTGATTACCACCTATCAGCTGATCCTGTTTTTTTCTTTTTAGGTTTCCTGCTGGGTTGAGCTCTGCGGCTTTTTTCCCACTGTTTCTGCTGAGCTCCCCCTCCTTCCACTCAAAGTCATACTGCCTTCTGACAGGTTCGCAGGGACTTTCAAATTTTTAAGTAAGGTTTTTAAGAAAACGGGACAAAATGGACATTTATATTAAAATGATGGGACGGTCTGGAAATGTTAAAAAAACAGGACTGTCCTGTTCAAAACGGAATGTATGGTCAGCCTAATAATAATTCTCTTAGCCAGCCCCTATAGCTCATAAATGTATAGTTCCTGATAACTCAACAGATTCCCAATGTTGAGGATGTAACCTAGAAGAATGGCAGCATCTTTAACAGAGTGCTCAACCCAGAATCATAAACTAAATCTCTTATCCAGGTTTGCCACTGACCACTGGTTGGTTATGTATGTATGTATTTAGCTTTGGGAATCTTATAAAATACAAAGGGAAAGCTAGATTCACCCATGGGCTAAACCATGATTGACAGCCAGTTTGGTGTAGTGGTTAAGGCATCAGGCTAGAAACTGGGACACCATGAGTTCTAGTCCAGCCTGAGGGATGAAGCCAGTTGGATGACCTTGGGCCAGTCACTCTCTCTCAGCCCTAGGAAGGAGGCAATGGCAAACCAACCTTGCCAAGAAAACTGCAGGGACTTGGTCCTGTAGTCACCAGGAGTCAGGGCTGACTTGAAATCACCCAAAACAAAAACAAGCTACTCACCATGAGTAGCTTGACCAAGGTTTGTTTAAATAAATCACAGTTGGCAGGCTAGCAAAACCAGTTAAGCTGTAGTAAACTTTGGTTGGCAAACTGTAGTGACTATGTTCCTCTTGCCCATTAAGCCCAGATCTGACTAAAGCATGTCCAACACTGTAGACTGTAAGCTCTTTGGGGGCAGAACCCCTCTTTTTTTCCTTTCTTGATCATTAGATTTATATCCCCATTGGGGAGATGGGTGGTGATATAAATTTAAATCATCATCATCATCATCTCACCTTATTTCCAGGAGGCCAAGGTGTCTCATGTTGGTATCTCCTTTCAGTCTGTTCCCCCAACAAAGACATGTAAGGAAGATTGAGCTGAGTGGCAGCAAGTGACCCAAAGTCACCCAGTGAACTTCCAGGGTGGACGGTGGACTAGAACCTCATCCCCCACCCCGCCCCGTCCAACACTTTCACTGCTACCTCACCCTGGCTCTGCTCTCCAAGGGTCACAGCCCTGGTTCTTTAAAAGGCTAACTCTCAGGCAGCTAAACCAAGCCTTTTGGATTACAGCTATAAAGGGCCAGTGAAACCAGCAGTGGTAAAAGTTTGCCAGACTTTTGAAAGAGCTTACATCGATTTATGTTTTCAGTCTGCACTTCTTTTTGTACAATACCACTACTGGGAGGTTCTGAATGATGCTGTCCATGAATGCCATAAAAATACACTATCTCCCCTCTCCCTTTTTATCAAAATGATGTTTGTGGCAGCTGTGATCAGAGAACTTTCAGTTGATTGCGTGTGCTTGACATCCTTAGAAACAAAGGAGCATAGGAGATTTCAGTTTAAGAATCAAATGGTGAATATAATATTGTCAAAAATGACATGGAAATAGAGTTTGCCCTTGTGACAGGCACCCCCAAATCCACTGTTGGCTGGTACATACTGAGTAAACCAAGAGATCAAAGAACTGAATTTAAAAATAAAATAAAATAAAATAAAGTTTAAAAAAAAAACCATTCTGTAACTTATAGATTGTTATTTCCTGCCAAAAATATCATCTGTTATCTTAAAGCAACACTCTTCTGAATGCCCCCACCCCCTTAGCCAGAGTTGCTGGGAGTCAGGCAGAATATAATGTATATTTAATACATTATTATTATTATTATTAGCCAATCTGCAACTCAATGTGACATTATCATAATACCTCCCATTGTCTCTCTTTGACTCTTGGTTTGCCATTATTGTTGTTGTTATTGTTATTATTAGTAAATGGTATTTTAAGCTGCCATCCTTCAACATGAATTTCAGAGAGAGACCACCAGAATGAAATGGAGCTAAATTCAAAGAAATAGCAAAACCTTTGTCTGCTAATATGGGCCCTGAATAGAGACAGTAGCTTTCCGTCCCTTCCCACAATCAATTTGACACTGTGAAGTCAGTTGCCACCAATTACTGTTGTAACAAAAAGTCGCTTGTGTTTACTTTGCACACCTTCACTTTAATTGAACTGTCATGTCCCGTCACTGTCACTTAACTCCATTGCTTCTCTCTCCGTATATATCCCTGCTGCAATCAAGAATAGCGGCTTTTGAATCTGATGAGGTTAGATCTAGTCTGTATAAAGTTTAATGCCGTAATAATTGTGCTCAGGTTGGAATCACACAACAGTTCTGACCCAGTCTGAAGTTCCCCTGGGAGACCATTTAGTCTTGTTGAAGGCACACAATCACCAATGTCTTTGTAAAAGGGAGTAGAGGTGTACGAAGAATGGCCTTGAAGAAAATATGTGGCAACTATTAGGAAAACATGAACTTAGCCCAGGAAAACAGGAAGGGGTGAGAAAGAAACTCAGTATTGACCCTGTTTGATTCTTTGGTATAAGAGGGAAGGAAGGGGAAACACTCACAGGCATTCAAGTTCCTGTTATTATACCCAATATCAATAAAGTAGAGTCCTAGTATTTCTTGTGTCTGTTCTCTGACCTGGTCTACTTCAAAGGGCTGACAAAGGGGGATTAGCAGTTTTCCACAAGCTCCCAGCCATGGCAGAGGTGAATGGGAAGTTGTCCCTTCTCAGTTCCCCTTACCACGTCCATTGTTTCTTGCAGCTTGTGTTTCTATAAACCTCTACTGCAGTGTTTCTCAACCTTAGCAACTTTAAGATGTCTGGATTTCAACTCCCAGAATTCCCCTTGCTGGCTGGGTAATTCTGGGAGTTGAAGTCCACACATCTTAAAATTGCCAAGGTTGAGAATTTCCTGAGCTCATGAGGAAAGGCTCCAGGATGCTTCTCTTCAAACATCTGCTCCTTCTCCATTTTTTCCCATAACCATCTCTTTAGCCTTGTCTCAGGAAAAATGTTCTAGCAGTAAAGCAAAGAGGAAAGAGACAGAAGAGTTGGGAGATGCGCCAAGCTGTGCATTGAGATGGAGAAATTTTGTCCCCAGATGTTGAGTTTCAGCTTCCAGCATCCCTAACCATTGATCATGTTGCTTGGAATCAGTGATAACCAAAAGTCTAATAAAAACTGGGAGGGCCCAGCATAGATCTTTCTGGTTTGTTTTTGGATGCTCACTAATAATTTTAAAAGAGTGTTTTAGAGGAAAGTGATGTCTGTCTGTAAAATGTGCTCTGGTTAGAGTTTTCAGCAACTCTTGCTATCACCTTTCTGAAAGACAGAGGGGAAGATGCAGTTGTGTTCAGTTTTGTTGAAATGGGCCCTTAAAGGTTCAGGTATCCTTCACACTGTCATTTAACTAATCATGTGTGAATCTATTTCCAAGCTTCTTCACTCACCTTCTTCTTTTAATCTTGAATCCTCCAGGGAGATGCAGAGCAGATGGCAAAATGGCTGCCATTTCTCTGTCTTTATCATTTGCAGTCTGTTTCTCTAAATCAGATTTTTCAAGCAATGCTCTCTCTCCCCCCCCCCCCCCACACACACACACCACCCTGCCATGTCCCTCTCTCTAGAAAACTTCTGTGGAGGATACCAGGAGAAAGGGAATCAGACAGTATCTCTAGGATACAAGAGGCAAGATGCACAGAACACTCCAAGGCAGAAGTTCTCAAATTCTGCAATGCAGCAACTCCCCTAAAATGAGAAACGAACTTGTGAGTTCCTCATGTGCATAAAAGTAATGATTTAAGCAAACACTGGCTCAGGTTGATCTGTGAATTCAGCCAGGGTTTCTACTATGATGTGGCAATGTCTTTGTTAAGGTGAGGGCATGTTGTGATTCTTCTTGACAAGGAGCTCTGCATTGCTTTGAAGTCTTGACCAGAAGTTCCAGGTTTTGTGGTGCCTGATCCTTCTGGTGCTCCCAGGAGCTTCCGACAAGCTTCTAAGGTGAAGAATCATCAGGAGAGATTTTGGTGCATCAACCTCTATCAGGCATTGCTGCTTTAGAAGATATGTCAGAAGAGAAGAGAAGCCATGGGGCAACTTTGTTTTGATCTTAGAAGTTAGGAGGTTTCATTTCTTTGCAAAACAGCTTAGAGGAGGTGTGCTTCATGTGAGCCCTCACTGAAGTGTGAAGCTCTCTTTCAAGTTCTTCAGAGCCCTTACAAATTAAACATAGTGTTTTCTCATGTGCTGCTGGAGCTAAGATGCCATATACTTGAATTTTATATCTAAGCATTCTGAGTTTTACTGAGGGGCAAAGCCATTATGGCAAACAATAGGCAATTTTTGTTCCATTTGGAAACGAGATATAATTTATTGCCTTGGCTTGGACACCTTGGTGGATTAGATAGAAGAGATTGGCTATGTACTGTCAGGTTAGGTGACATCCTCTTTATATTTGCTACTTGCATGAAGCTTTGATGGTTGACTGCTGCAACTAGAGTAAATAAATTCTTTTGTGTCTATTCTGTGGTGTGCATCCTGTATGTTTACCTGAACAAACAACAGTTCCAACCAAAATGGGAGACTGTTGTCCTCATCCGTTGTTTCTCTCACCACTCTTTCTGAGTCTTCAAGAACAAAAATGCTTTGCACAAGCTCCAGATCTGTAACAAGCAGGTGGTTATGCATCACAGCAC
Organism: Candoia aspera; assembly: GCF_035149785.1. Lineage (NCBI taxonomy): Eukaryota > Metazoa > Chordata > Lepidosauria > Squamata > Candoiidae > Candoia > Candoia aspera. The sequence goes on from NC_086164.1 coordinate 6,549,187, forward strand.
AAGAAAAGGTGCTGCATGAATTAATTGGCAAACTTCAATAAATGTTATGATCACAACTGCCAATGTTTTGCTGGAGTGTTTCCCCAACTGAAACCATGCAACTGAATATTTATTTATTTATGTGTTTATTTATTAAATAAGGATACCAACATAGTGAGTGTCAGGACCTCTGAGATTAAAATGCATATCCAGATTTAACAGGTCACCTGTATTGTCCAGTTATTTTAAAAGCAGACTTGAGATTGTATACAAATATAGACTTGGTTTGAGTAGAATTGTTGAGGTCAGTGCAGATTAACATGTATATTAATTAGAGGCAATGATATTATCCATATTTATTGCAGTCTTAAACAAAGGAAAGACTAGACATACTTGCAGGGGACCCACTGAAATCAATTATGTAAGTTCAACCTGGCTTCCTTAGTCTCTGCCGATTTATTTATTTAATAAATTTATTCACCGCCCATCTGTCCCCAACGGGGGGACTCTGGGCGGCTTACAATAAAACAGGATGAAAATATAAAACCATTACAATTACAAAATACCATAAAAATATAAATATAATAAAATCTACATGGCGAAGAGATCTTAATCAGACCTTCAGTGTGGTAGGTCCCTCCGGATCACTTCATGGTGCTAGCCATCCTCAGGTGTAATTATTTGCCCTCCCGTTCCAAGCCTGCCTACAAAACCAGGTCTTTAATCTTTTGCGGAAGTCCAGGAGCGAAGGGGCTTGTCTCATCTCTGGGGGAAGGATGTTCCAAAGGGCAGGAGCTACAGCAGAGAAGGCCCGCTTCCGAGACCCCGCTAGATGGAATTCTTTTATGGATGGGGCTTGTAACATGCCCTCCCTGCATGACCGGATGGGGCGGGTCAATGTAATAGGGATGAGACGGTCCCTCGGATATCCTGGTCCCATGCCATGTAGGGCTTTAAAGGTGGTAACCAACACCTTGAATTGTTATGTGAGCAAATCTTGGAGCACCCAAGATTGTCCACGTGGCCACATTCTGGACCAGCTGTAGCTTCCGGATATTTTTCAAGGGTAGCCCCATGTAGAGCGCGTTACAGTAATCTATATGGGAGATGACCAGGGCATGAGGAAGTTGGAGTCGAAAGGATTCCAAATGAAAAAGCTGAATGTTCTGTTCTTCCTCTGGAAGTAAGTTCTGGGAAGCTGCCAAACCATGCCAAAAATGGCTGCATTGATTGGCATTATGGAGTTCTGCAGAAAGTGTCATTCTCATAATGGTAGTTTTGCAACAAAATTATTATGACATTTCAACATGATGGAAACTTTTTGGAAAACTCTGGGGTTATCCCCAATGTTTCAGGAAAAGGGCCTCAAACAGGAGTCTCTGGAGCCTCAAGGTGTGAGTCTCAACCTAAAAGAGACACTACTTTTAAGGGATTCCCTAGAAACTTGGGAACAAAATGACTCTTTGTGGGGTGCTTCATAAAGCCATTAAGTAACTGTCTGTGGCTCTAGGATGGTTTGCCAGTTGGATTATAGGAATTGTTTCCCAAGTTCTGCATTTAGGACAGAGGCAATGGTCTTGTCCACCAATAAAATGATATGATTTTTGTATCCTACTTTTTGGTCCAGATGGATTCCTTGCAGTGCAGAGAAATGCCAGTATAAGAGTTCTCCGTCTCTGCTCAAATCCAAAATGGTATTTTTTTCCTAATTTCATTTTATTCTGCCAGCCAAAATTACCACCAGTAGCAGATGGACCTCGTGTTTAGTTTTCATAACTTCTGTGAATGGAACACCATGCTCTTAGGAAACAAGGAAATGCCCCATATGGTCTGCTCACCCTGTCTAATCATTTGATTGTAATCTTGTCAGTAGAATGGCCTGAAAGGGGAAAGCTTTGAAATCAGGAAAGAAGAAAGGAAGCCAAAGGGAAGGAATTTGCACTTTTTCTCCAAAACAGTCCCTGATCTGAGTTTGGGGAAGGTTTTTATGCAATGTACCAGCTTCTCTGTTTATCACCGCTCACTCTGTTTCCTTCTAAAACCTATTTCTGCTGCTTCCTAGAGATGGAAGACCTGGGGAGTAAATTGCCAGCTGTGGTTGCTGCTCCTCTGTGCTTCCAACACTTAAAGTTGCTGAGGTTGAGAAACACTGCCTTAGAGGGATGGGCAGTATATGGGCAGCCAAAATTGGTAGGATACAGTCTATTTTTATGAGACGTGGTTGAACGTTTCCCTAATTCATAAACAAGAGCTCACATTTCTAGAGCTGTATGCAATCCCATTGGGGGAGGGAAAAAAATTCTCAGATGAGGCCGATACCATGAAGATGGAAGAGAATTTGGTCTAAATGCATAGCAGGGTATATTAGTAGATTTGGTGTATTTCAGCTGGCCAAAGCAGAGAGACAAATGTCACTGGGAATGCAAAATAGGATGAGCAGATGCTTGCTATGGACACAGAAATCTCTATGTGCAGTTTTTTTCCTGTTCATTTTCTCTCCTTGTGTTGCATAAATTACCTAATTTGTAATAGTCGTCTAATTAGATCTCTCTCTCTCTCTGTCCCTCATGCACATGCACATACACACACACACACACACACACACACACTATAAATAGATGGTGTAGAATGCAGAAGTTCAAATGTGTCTCAGCTATAGTTTATTGTGTTCATAAGTAGACATGAGGGTGGAAGGCAGGAAGTGAAGAACCTCAGCCAGACAGGTCTGTTGTCTTGCAAGTCTGAAAGCACAATTCTCCCGTCTCCTTTACAGCCTGAGAAACTGGGGAGGGTCCCTTCTGAGTCTCTTGTGCCACCCACTATCCAGTTGCAGGCTAAGCTGTCTCTTATCTGACCATTCCCTTGGCAGCATCTCTTCTCCCTGTCTCCCAAGGTTTTTCCCACATACCGTTACAGAAAGAGCCCTAGGATTTAAACACTAACACAGACATACAGACATCCCTCTACCCCCAAGCTGTATTCCTCATTTCTGTAGTAACCAATCTACTGCAGAGGTTTGACTTCTTCTAGTTTGCAATAAAGCCTTTATCTAACCTTGGAAGTTCTACTGATAGGTAGTTACTCTCTTTCTCTGTGTTAAGTACCTAAAGAGTTGTGTCGCAAGCCATGCCATATGAAGCCTGATGATACCCTTGTGACTTGCTTAGGTAAATTTGAGTTGCCTAGAGAAGACCAGACTGGGGATGGACAGGCCTGCTCCTTGGCCACAACTTGTCAGGACTTTCTGCTGCAAAATCCTCTCCTGCTGCATCTTCTAATTCTTTCAATATTACTTAAAGACATTCTCAGATACTTCCAACCACAGAATTTTATGGATCGTTTCCATGAATGCCTCAATACCATAAATTGCTGTAGTGAAAATGGTCTCTGTGCATTAGGACCCGGGTACTTCTACGGATCTAGAAGATTCATATTTTGCTCTATTATCATACCTTGCTCTGGGATTATTTTATAAAATGGAGGAATGTGGTTAATTTTCTATTCAGAGGTGCAGTGATTTTAGATTCTAGACTGATTTGTTTTAGGCTCTTCCATCTGATTTGGAATCTTTCTCTATCTTGCTATTTGCATGGGCAAAGAATGCTGGTGGTGCAGTCCATTTACTGTTCCTTACCAGCAGGATGAGTTCTATCTATATGTCTTTTGCAATCAAAACAAAGGTTTGTTTCCTTTCAGTTTCTTGGGCTGTTGGTGGCCTCTGCTGCTATCCTGACTGATAACCAGGTTAGTTGGTTCTTGGGGGTGGGTGGGGAGGGGAATAGTCACACAGTTTTGTTCAAAAATATTAAAAATGTGCAATGAAAATGGCAACTCAACCCCCCTCTTTCTATTTGTGAGATAATTCCTGGGAAGTGAAGTATTTTATTGTGCCTTGTTTGAAGAGATACTTCACTGAATCACTTCATCTACTGGTAAAATTGCTCAGTTCCAGTTTGCTAAACAAGTGTGAAGGATACTGTTATCTAATGCACATTGGATGACACAAATGCCTGCTTAGATGGGAGGTGGCATTGCGGAAATTCAAGAGAGGGAGTATCATAACTTCCTTGGAAGGATCTTCATCTGAGTAAGTAAAACAGGGGATAGACTAGACCAGTGTTTCTCAAACTTGGCAGCTTAGCTTGAAGATGAGTGGTCTTCAACTCCCAGAGTTCCCCAGCCACTTATGCTGGCTGGGGAATTCTGGGAGTTGAAGTCCACCCATCTTCAAGTTCCCAAGGTCGAGAAACACCGCCTTAGGGTAATGTGCAAAGAAGGTCCATCTCTTTTCTGTTTTAAGAGAGTGGTTGACTGTGTAATAATGTACTGAGTCTAATGGCTTGTGTGCCAAAGAAATAACAATGTTGTAAGGTAAGCTTGTAGCGAGAAAAGGGGGCTTTCCTGTAGCCTTTTGCTGACCTCCTTGGTTGGATGAGGGCTTGAATCTCATTCTGCTGGATTTCAATGCCCCTTGTCTTTACCCCACCCCCTTTTGGCAGATACATCAATCTGTACTCTGCCTCTTCTGATGAAGTGTGATATATTCAGGAAGCTCAACGCCTTCCTGTTTCTGCAATCAGATGTTCATTGTCTGATTGCCCTCCTTGTTTTTCGGCATGTTCATTATGAATACAGTACTTCAGTCATCTCTTTTGTTATGTGCCAATTAACTGAACCTGATAAATACTGATTAGGCATAATGTACATTGGGAAAACTTTTATAATCCTGTGAATGGGTTATTTTTTCTTTTTTCTTTTTAATTTAGAGGAAGATGAATATGTAGGAAGAAATCTTTTTGAGCGCTATCATTTTTGGTGCTGAATGCATCATCTGGAGCAGACATCACTCATCTCCAGATGTTTTGGATTGCAACTGGTCAAAACTGTTAGGGATGATTGGAGTTAGTAGGATGCAGGGCTGAACATGGGCCCCTGAAAGATATGGGTGTGGCCCCCTAAAACCAACTGAGAATATGCCACCAAATTGTGGTTTGAATGCAACAAGAAAAAATATATGAGGGAAAGAGATGCATTGTGATGATGAATTTTCTTTAATTTCAGTCAGGTCCATTTTAATTTTCATTCTTTGTCCTGATCTCATTTACATGTTGGAGTACACTGCTTGGCATATCTGTGTCACTGCAGTGCTCCATTTAATTGTCTGGTGAGGCCCATTGCCCACAAAAGATTATGTACCCTGACCATACATCTCAAGTCCACTGGGCTGGAGGAAGCTGCCCTGGATTTTGACTTGCTTGGAAAGGATGTGAACTCAGCAACAACAACAACAACAACAACATCTTGTTCTCTGCTGGTGAGGAAACTCTCATCTATTTTCCCTGGTACTTCATTTGCCAAAAATCACACCCACAACCATACCTCAAACCCTCATTTAATGGGCTATTTGGGAGGTGGGGGTACATTAAACCGGAATGTCCATTAAATCAAAATTATCTTGTTTGCATCAGTTTCCATCATTTGCATAATTATGTCATTATGCAAATAGTCCAGTTACATCATTTGCATTAGGTTACATTATTTCTGTAATGACGTTGTCGCACAAATGATGTAAATGGACACAAATGATAGAATCTATCAGGCTACAATCAACTTTGCCCATTATTTGGGGGTTATATATTTGGAGGAAAATGCCTGCAAAGCCTGCTGAACTGAGGTCCATTAAACCCAGGGTTGACTGTGGGTTGTTTTTGTGTTGAGTGATTTCCCTGTTCCCCGTGGTCTTTTGAAGAAAACTTTTGTTCCTTGATAGTATTCCAAATTAAAAAGATGGGCTGCTCAGTCTTGCAAAATTCATTTTAGAAAATAATGGCTAGTAATGCCTGGAATGGTTGATATTCAGGCAAGCTAATTATGAGCCAAACCAGACATTGAAAAGGAAATTGGCTGGGCTTCTAATCGGCTTTGCTTATAACTTGCACAATTCCTTTTTCATTTTTGTTTTACCGTCTCTCCAAATTCTACATTTAGCACTATCCTTAGTTGAAATAACTGCTCATTTCTTATCCTGAGCAGTGGAAAATTGGAGCCTTAAGGGTGCACAAAAGCTAATAGTGATGCTATCTGGCCAATGTTATGAGGAATGCAGGACTGTCACTGAACATGGTTACTCTTAAGTTTCATAAAACAGAAATCTTTGTATTTAATCAGGCTTGGGGGAGTTTGCAGCCAGGAGAGGAAAAACTAGTTAACCAATAACTGTTGGAACACAACCTTGACTTTTTCCCTTTAAGGCATGAAGAGATCTGGGGGGAAAAATCCCGAATTCTTAGTTTATTAGAACCAACCCATTGCTGTAAGAGTTGGTATGAAAAGCAGAGTTAGCTGTTTAGAGTAAGCTCAAGACGGAGATTGCAAACTGAATGCATTCGTCACAATGAAATCTTAACCCAGCTACATATTTTAGAATTTTTTTAAAAATCTTGATTAATTTCCTTCTGAGGCTATGGGAAGATGTAATAACTATATCTCTGCCAGGAAGCCTTTCAACAAGGGTGCTTTGGGAGTTTGATGGAATCTCGCTGTGTCATTTGAAGGTGCAAGTTCAGCAATAGCTCCCTGTGGCTTTGCTCACTTCTAAGAGATATCTTGGAACAGATCCCTGAATGCATCATACAATGTTGCATCAAAGCTTCCTGTTAATAGAAATAAACTAGAATTGTTATATTACATCCTCTGTCTAGCAGGTACCTGACATTGCCAATTGATTTTCTTTTTGTTTCTTTCCCCCTCTCTGTGCTATAAAATTCTTGTTTAACTGTTTGCTTGTTATTTAAAGCATCGATCCAGGGTATGAATGCAGTATGCTGCAGTTGAAGCTCTCTTTGTATATATGCATGTTTGTGTGTGTATGCACACACCTGCACAAAATGCAGTTGAATGAGAGAAAGAAGCATTTGGCATATAAATGAGTCTTAGAAAACATCTAGTCTTTGAGATCTATACAAAATGGGGAGAAGTAGGTACAAGGATCTTAAGAGAGATGACAGCAGCCTTCCCCAACTTGGCCAGGCTGGCTTATCATCTGTCAACATAAGCAAAATAACAGCTTCTATCATAATCTAAACTACCTATTTGCATAGCCCAGTTTGTTGTTGTTTATTCGTTTAGTCGCTTCCGACTCTTCGTGACTTCATGGACCAGCCCACGCCAGAGCTACCTGTCGGTCGTCAACACACCCAACTCCCCCAGGGATGAGTCCGTCACCTCTAGAATATCATCCATCCATCTTGCCCTTGGTCGGCCCCTCTTCCTTTTGCCTTCCACTCTCCCTAGCATCAGCATCTTCTCCAGGGTGTCCTGTCTTCTCATTATGTGGCCAAAGTATTTCAGTTTTGCCTTTAATATCATTCCCTCAAGTGAGCAGTCTGGCTTTATTTCCTGGAGGATGGACTGGTTTGATCTTCTTGCAGTCCAAGGCACTCTCAGAATTTTCCTCCAACACCACAGTTCAAAAGCATCGATCTTCCTTCGCTCAGCCTTCCTTATGGTCCAGCTCTAGCAGCCATATGTTACTACAGGGAACACCATTGCTTTAACTATGCGGGCCTTTGTTGTCAGTGTGATGTCTCTGCTCTTAACTATTTTATCGAGATTGGTCATTGCTCTTCTCCCAAGGATTAAGCGTCTTCTGATTTCCTGACTGCAGTCAGCATCTGCAGTAATCTTTGCACCTAGGAATACAAAGTCTTTCACTGCTTCTACATTTTCTCCCTCTATTTGCCAGTTATCAATCAAGCTGGTTGCCATAATCTTGGTTTTTTTGAGGTTTAGCTGCAAACCAGCTTTTGCACTTTCTTCTTTCACCTTCATCATAAGGCTCCTCAGTTCCTCTTCACTTTCAGCCATCAAAGTGGTATCATCTGCATATCTGAGATTGTTAATGTTTCTTCCAGAGATTTTAACTCCAGCCTTGGATTCCTCAAGGCCAGCTTGTCGCATAATGTGTTCTGCATACAAGTTGAATAGGTAGGGTGAGAGTATACAGCCCTGCCGTACTCCTTTCCCAATCTTAAACCAGTCCATTGTTCCGTGGTCTGTTCCTACTGTTGCTACTTGGTCGTTATACAGATTCTTCAGGAGGCATACAAGATGACTTGGTATCCCCATACCACTAAGAACTTGCCACAATTTGTTATGGTCCACACAGTCAAAGGCTTTAGAATAGTCAATAAAACAGAAATAGATGTTTTTCTGAAACTCCCTGGCTTTTTCCATTATCCAGTGGATATTGGCAATTTGGTCTCTAGTTCCTCTGCCTTTTCTAAACCCAGCTTGTACATCTGGCAATTCTCGCTCCATGAACTGCTGAAGTCTACCTTGCAGGATCTTGAGCATTACCTTACTGGCATGTGAAATGAGTGCCACTGTTCGATAGTTTGAACATTCTTTAGTGTTTCCCTTTTTTGGTATGGGGATATAAGTTGATTTTTTCCAATCTGATGGCCATTCTTGTGTTTTCCAAATTTGCTGGCATATAGCATGCATTACCTTGACAGCATCTAGCATTTAATATTTTACTACAATTTATATATTGCTTATGAGAGCCAGTGTGGTGTAGTGGTTGAGGCACCAGGCTAGAAACCAGGAGACCGTGAGTTCTAGTCCCACCTTAAGCATAAATCCAGCTGGGTGACCTTGGGCCAGTCCCTCTCTCTCAGCCCTAGGAAGGAGGCAATGGCAAACCACTTCTGAAAAACTTTGTCAAGGAAACAGCAGGGACCTGTCCAGGCAGTCTCTGAGAATTGGACATGATTGAATGGAGTGTGTGTGTGTGTACACACAGTATGGAGTGTGTGTGTGTGTGTGTATACACACACACACACACATACATACAGTGTATGTATGTATGTATGTGTATATATATATATATATATATATATTAATCTAATAAAGCTCTAAGCAACTTCTAAAATAATACATACATTGGAGCATACGTTGTAATAAAAACAGTGACATTAAAAACTTAACATAACCAAACTCCTCCTCCTCCTCCTCCTCCTCCTCCTCCTCCTCCTCCTCCTCCTCTTCTTCTTCTTCTTCTTCTTCTTCTTCTTCTTCTTCTTCTTCCTATTAATCATCACAGTGAGGAATAACACTCTTCATAACTGCCAAATATCTATGGCAAGTATGGCACTTTATCATTTTACGTGTCCTCAGAGGCTTTCCAAAAGAAGTCTTTTCTAAGTGCCAGCAGATTTGGTGCCGATTTGACCCCGGGTGGAACATGTTGCAAAGAACGAAACCGGCTCTGTTGTCAGGTAAAGTGAGGTATGCAGTTCAGAAGCAGGTGATGGATGTCAGCAGAATCCGCCGTTCCCTAAACTCTCCTCTGTTGAACATGCTTTGTAGCCTCCTGTCCCCAGGAGCAGTGAAGGGTGCTGCCCCTTCATTAATATAATCCAGCTGCCAGCCCATTTTGCCTTGGTACCTGGAAAAGAAGCCCAATCTTGCTGGAATGTTTCAGGTAGCAATTTTTGTGTGTGTGTGTGTGGGAGGTCTTGACTAAACAGAACCCCCCAAAATCCATTGCAGCATTTTCCCAACTAAAAAACATTTCCCAACTAGACAGCATTTCCACCACCAATCTCAGTTTTTTTTTCTGCAGCTCAGATACCTTAACGGTAATAGATTGGCCTAGCTTTGTGTTTTAGCAAAGACATTCATCTATATACAGTTCCCTACCCTTCTTCTTCTTTCCCCCCTCTCCCTCTTTTTTAATCATCTGGCCATCCTCTTTCTGAGACTTTGGGAGTTGATGAGTTGTGCTTTCTGGCTGGCAACAAGGAACTTTCACATGCACAGAATGGAAGATTAGATCTAGCTGTGCTGTTCAAAACAGGCTCCACAATGGCTTAACTGCTGGTTAGCCGTAAAAACCCTAATCTGTTTGCTTAGATACCCCAAACTGGGATATTCCCAATTGTTGGGCCTTCTGATTTATTTCCAGGGGACTAAAGAATGGTGAGTATTAGACATAAGATCCTCAGGTAAAAAGTGTAGGTTCCTGTTGAAATAACAAGAACAATAATGTTAGTAATATCAATATTATTAGTAACATAAATATTAATATATACTAAGATTTCTGTTTGGGATTATAACAGAACTTTCACAAATTACCCTTGTGTCTAATTTGCATGACCTGTCATAGCCAGCATAGAGCACTTTGCTCTTGAACATGGTGTCCCTTCTCTGGCCTGTCAACAGATGAGCAGAATGATAGTTGACTCTTGCCTCAGAACTGATTGTGGGGCAACAGGATAATTAAGGTGATGAAGATACCTTGATCAAAGTATCATACAAAGGCCAAGAGCAGCTCTTGTCCTGAAAAACAAGGTTGTGTACTTTTGTTCCAAAGATCTTTCTGGATATCGGCTTTGTGATCAAGAAAGCTTTTCTCCAGGCCTTCATATGCAGGTCTCTGCTCTTAGTGAGGTGAAGGAGAGAAGAAGAACATTTCACTTATGCCAAGTCAGGCCACTGGTCCTTTTAGCTCCCTATTGTCTCCTGTGAGTTGAGTTGGACATAATCCTAAAACATATTTTAGCATTAATAAAATTAATCTTCGGAGACTTCAGATCCACATGTTTCCCCTTCCTTCATATGGTCAGGGGGAAGAACTTAGAAGCTTTCATTTCCAATTTAGGTTAAATTGTAGGCTCAGCCAACAGCTGTTAATTCTAAAACAGTTTCTGCAACAAGAGAACTTCATACCATACTTTGAAGAAGCTGGCTTGCTTCAATAAACTTTACATATCTATAAGATTAATCATGGTTCAACATTACAATTAAACTCCAGGCTGAAGTTCAAATGAAATCAATCCACCTTTCACTAAACCGTAGCTTGCTTAATCACAATGGGTGGGTCCACACAACATGCTAAATCAAACAAGGTTCATTACAGGTTAGAGATGTAGCGATGCTCAAATGTAATGTTCCATGGAATTCCTCCCATTGACTGACAGCTTTTCTCCAAGGTTTCCTGTGCTAGACTTTCCCATGTCTATCTTGGAGGTCTTGGAACCAAACATTGGACTTTCTATGTTCTACCATTGAGCCCCAACCTAAATCTAAGTTCTCAGTGTGTATCCAAGCTAGACTGATAACCAGTTTCTCAAATCTTCTAGGATATTTTTGAACAACTGCAATGCTCATAAGGATTCTGTCGTTGCACTTTTTGTGTAACTGTAACATTTCCATTTTAATGATATCAGAGCAGAAATTAAAATTACATTTCAGCTATTGGTAAAGAGCTCCTTCCCTCATTCATGGGAGGAAAAGTCCCAGCTTACCTAGATTAGTATGCATGAACAAAACACAGGTGATGGAAAAATGGATGTGGAATTATTAAGTGTTCAAATGAAAGGAGGGGCCTGGAATAAAAGAAAGAGAGAAAGAGACTACACTGCACTTTTGTTCAGATTTAGCAGATTGTAGACCAAACCACCAATTTCACTCATTACTTTCTTCTCTCCTCCCAAATATTTGCATAATTTGCATTCAGGCAATTGCCAAGAGGGGGGGGGAAAACCCCAAGCAGAATCATGACTCAGACATGACATAAATTTTGGCTTTGTGAGCAGACCTCCAGAATGCAAAAAAACATATGCCTTTTTTAAACATTATTCCCAGATTTCTTGTGTTGGTCTGCTTTAGTAGTACTTAAGGTGGCTTACTAGCAGAAAATGAAACAAACTACTAATTACAAGAAAACATAAACAATGCAGGTCAAATGAAGCCACAGTCTGCTGCCAGAACAAACTAATTCACCAATGACCCAGAGAAGTGAATCTGTTTTCATTTGTTTTCCCAATAAAAAAAAGAAGGCTTCAAGAAAAATTCTGGAGCAGAAGAGTATTTCACAAAGGCGTCTTTCTGCATCATTACCTGCATAGGTACTGACCAGCGTACTTAAATAAAATACAGTGGCTGAAAAACCTCTTGACAACTCAGGAGGTTAATGCAGAAGGAGGTAATTCTAGAGCAGCCTTTCTCAACCTTTTGACCCTGGAGAAACCCTTGAAATATTTTCCAGACCCCTGCACATTCAGCTCAAATATAGGCCAGCAGTTACAAAATTATTATATTCATTTTGTGGGTAGGCCTGTATAGATGCATTAACAGTGTTCTTCAACTGAAAATAAAGAACGAAACTAACCTCTTTAATGTGAAGTTGCCTGAATTTGAAATAATTTTTGAAATGAATTGTGATCAACCAGGGAACCCCTCATGATCTCTTGCGAAACCTGAGGGTTCCATGGAACCCTGGTTGAGAAACTCTGTTCTAGAGTGATTTTCCTGAAAGGTGAGAATATGTTGTATAACACAGAAGCCTAAGTAACTTGTTATCTCATATATTTGTCTTCAGACTCTTGGGAATTACTGATAGCCCCAAATACCTCTCACATCCAAGGAATTTGCTAGTTCGTGCTGTTTACTGACTAATCCCTTAATTGTTTTTTTGAAAGTGTCAGTTGCTTCCCTAAGACGTGGCATTCAGATAAGGCGGCCTTCTGAGGTTTGTGACACTCTTAGATTTATTTGTGGAACCTCCCCCCCACCCTCCCCCATGAATAAGAGTTTTAAAGTGGGAGAAATCTCACAGGGTCATCAAATGTGGTGAGCTTTTGATGTTCTTGTATGGGATCTCGGGAGACTTCAGGAGAGAAAGTTGCCATTGCAGAAGATGTTAATCGTCTCCCATGAGATTTCGGCATTTGCATGTTGGAAATGTGGGAGCAAAACTTGTGACCTTGGGTTCTTTTGGCTTTCTGGAATACAGTGTCAACATTCAACCTCAAGACTGCAAGCAACTGTAATGACAGGGAGAGAATCTCTGCACATTCTGAGGGTCGACAGCCCTTCCCTGCATTGTCAAAAGGACAATCCTTCAATATACTGGACTGGAAGGGCTAAAATAAACAAGATTGGTGTCCTTATTTTATGTAGGTTTTAAAAAATATCAAGCCCTCCTGAAATAAGTACCTAATATAAGTGCATAAAATTGGAAAGCATTTCTAAGGAGCCGTAATTATTGAGGAGATGAGGCTGTTGGGGCCAGGATTCCTTCTAAGGAAATGTTATTACTGTTTGCTCCATCTTGACTTACCAAAATTGCTTATTTAACAACCCATTTATGAGCTGCTTATTCTGTCCGCAGCATACTTCACATCGAGGCAAGGGCCTATTAATGCTGCTCTCCAACCACCACCACACCACCCTGACTTTTTCTGAACTCCAAGGAGGCAGAGGAGAGAGATACTTGGCATTTTTATGCCCGCAAGCGAGAAGACCATGTCAAGTCCACCAGAGTTCTGAATATTAGCGGCTGAAAAGCAAGAGCAAATGCCGTTGTGCTTATTCCTGTTCATGAGTAACCCTGTGACTATGGGCTGTTTAGAACTGATGAGCCTTTTGCTCTAATGCTCTTCCCATCCTAAACGTGAATGTGCATGTGGAATAGGGATAACAGCTGAGACCGATGAGCTGGGAACTTTGGTTCTCCTGCTAGAGAGAAATGTGATATAAATGTAACACAGTTGCCTCCCAAGAACATCAAGTGATCCATCCAATATCCACTAATTTGGAAGGGCAGGAAGAAGGAACTTAGAGGTTAAACACTGGAATGTTGATGTGTACTTCTCTGACTTATTTTGACTTCAGTGGGCGATCTACTGTTGTGTTTAAGATACTTGATGCTGGTCTGCAGTAAGGATTCTAACCTAGCAAGCTGTGTCTGGGAGTCTTCTGCAAAGTCAAGCCAAATGCTAAATAATGGGTTCAGTGTCTGGAGAGCTGTGATATAATGCAGAGCCCTGGTGTGAAGCTTGTCAGAATGAGCTTGCAGGCAATCATAGAATCATAGAGTTGTGGAGTTAGAAGGGACCACAAATTCATCTAGTCCAATCTTCTACAGTGTGTAGGAAAACCCGTTAAAGCAGCAGCTGCTTCTTAAAAAAAAAAATCTCTAAAGATGGAGAACCACAATTTATGTAGATAGACTGTTCCACTGTTGTACAGATCTGATTGTTAGAAGGCTTTTCCTTGTATGCAAATGAAATCTAGGTAGCTGCAACTTAAACCCATTATTTCTGGTCCGTTCATTCTGGTGAACATCAGAACTGGTTTTCTATGAAAGTCACATGTGTTCCCTACAGTATTTTCCAGGCTTTCATCTGTCTGTCTGCCTGATGTTAGATTTGACTCCTGGTGACTCCATAGACAAATCTGGAGTTTTCCAGGCAACATTTTTAGAAGTTTTTTGCCATTGCATTCTTCCTAGGGCTGAAAGAGAGTGATAGACCCAAAGTTACTTATTGTTTCCAGTGTCTAAGGCAGGACTGGAACTTACCTTGCCCCACATCCAGTCCAATGCCTTAACCACTAAACCAAACTGGCTCCCTATATATAATATACTGTATATTATCATTATATAATATAACATATAATGTAATATATAATCACAGTGACCATACGCTGTCCTTATTAATTTTCTTGGTTTTGCTCTTGAATTTTCTTTCGTAAAGCAAAGTTACAAACATAAACAATTTTTTTATTGCCACAGACCTCTTTCAGATTTGCCCATTTTTCAGGTTTGCCCTTTATTTTTTCGAAGAAAATATGACCACTGTATATATAATGCCTGATTAGCAGTGTACCGATCAGACGCGATCCATTTGGAATAGTTGATTCTATTTGAATTGTCAAACCAATCTGAATTCAATTGTCAGCTCACTTTCAAGATCCAAATCTCCAAATCAGATTGCTCCAATTTGAAAAGTCAATTCAGTTTGGAAAGAACCTTTTTGTGCCAATGCAAAAAAGCCATGAGATTAACTAGGAGGCAACCAGGTGTACCATTTACATGTAATGTTGTCCTTGAATGATAGATGTTTGAGGGTAAATTGGATTGTTGATATTATGGATGTAATGAATCCTTTGCAGATAGTACTTGGAAATGCAAAACTATGAAATCACTGTGTAGTTTGTAGTACTGTATCTAATTGATGTAACTATTCCACCATGTATTTTGCACAATAAATATATTGTTACTAGGAAGTAGTTGGTTCCTAATACCAGCAGAGATTACACTTATGAAGAGGCTAACACTTGATCTTCATAATCAATGCTCAGAATCAGGTGCTCCTATACATCAACACCAAAAATATTTTTTTTCCAGCTGTTTTGGAATACAAGCGTAAGGGAAAACTTGCTCAAAATTCTCAGCAAATTTTGTAAAAGAAGGATACGGGCCATTCTATTTTAAAATGTTGTTTTCTTTGTGATTTAATGACAAAGCTAAGGGCAATCGTTGTTGTTCCTTGCTTTGCAATGAAAACAATTACCATGTGCTTTGCTTTTAAGTAATCATAATTGCAACTTCTTGATTTTCCCAATGTGTTGGAATCATTCCTCCTGGACATCCCTCAATGGTAATTACTTTGTTCTTCTGTTTCCTAGTCTGTTCACAGTTCTCCAGGGGAGTCTATGCCATCTTTGGATTCTATGACCAGATGTCAATGAACACACTGACGTCTTTTTGCGGGGCACTGCATACGTCGTTCATCACGCCCAGCTTTCCAACTGATGCTGAGGTGCAGTTTGTCATCCAGATGCGTCCGGCTCTGAAAGGAGCCATCTTAAGCCTTCTGACATATTATAACTGGGAAAAATTTGTATACCTCTATGACACTGAACGAGGTAAGAATACACTTTTTCCAGTTGATTTCCTTCCTCCTGCCTCTAATGCAGAAAACAGACATATTTTGATAATAAGAAGGATCTTGCTAAGTTAGACCTCAGCGACTGATAACCACTGACAATCAAATCTGGAGGTGTCATCTACACCTTCCAGTTGTAAATGCATCAAAGGATTCTGGCAGGAAAGGTAGATCTGAGAACCTTCAGATAATGTTGACTTACACTTCCCAACACACTCCATTATTCAGCATGCTATCATAATTGTTATCTACTGTATATTATTTTCCTCCAGGAGCTTGGCACCTTCTGTGAGCTGATCTTATTCCCATAAAAGTCCTGTCAGATGAGCAGGGATGAGAAAGTATGGTTATTCTAAAGATCCCCATTGAGTTTCCATGGCAGAGGGTGGACCTGAAGCCGGGTCTTGTCAAGCCTTATCTGAAATTTTAACCAGAGTGCTGGGTTCTCTGCTGGATGGAGTTGCCAGTGGTAGTAATACAGCAACATTTTGAGGGGCATGAGCTGCCTGCTGCTCAATTATGGAATACATTCCATTCAGGTAGTGTCTTCTTGAAAGAATAAAGAGGAATCTGGTTGTTGATGGAGGAGATAAGTCAAGCAGTGGCATTTCATCTGCCAATCCGGTGATGTAAATAATACTCTAAAAAAGCACTGGGTCTTGTCATCGATCCATCATTGCTCTGTCTTAGCCTATGCCTTATAAGTTTGGCAGAATGAGTTTCTTGTCAAATGTCGGTAAAATGCCATCCTATAACACTCAGCAACAACATGGCAGAGAACTTCGGAGCCTTCCTGTGGGCTGCTTTTCTAGCTGTGTGATCACTGAACTTTCCAAGCAGTCTTTTGGTTCTCCATAAAATAAGCCTCGCCCTTATTCAAAATGACTAAGCTGAACTAAGCTGAAAAGTGGCAAGAGTGTGAAAATTCAGAGATCTGGGGTTCTTTTTTTATACGTTGGAGTTAGGGAGAAAAAAAACATTACTCTTCTGCAGAACAGACCCTAAATGAAAGGTACTTGAACTTCAACTAATGTTTCAGAACCACAGTCCAAAAAGTAGTGGAACCGGGACAAAAATGAAATCAAATGTAACTTAACCTGTAGTTGCATTTAACTGAGCTAAAGTTGATATGATTGATCTGTCATTTATTCCCCTTTTCTGTAGGAGTATGTGTATGAGGCAAACTCTCATTTGAATGGTTGATTTGGTTTAGAAATTAATTCACTTTGATTTGCAAATCAGTTTAATTTGATCTGGAAGTTCAAACCAAATTCTTGAATCGATCTGATTCCGCTTTCTGGATTGGTGTGTAAGAAGTCATTTTTGTTCCCCACACCATCACACAAATCAATATGAAGGTTATGAATGGTTGAAGGAAGTCAACCATTTGAATTGGCTGTCTGATTTGATTTGGAATGCCAATTTTATTTATTAGTTTGATTGAATTGCTTTGGAATTGAATTTCCAGATCAAATGTCTGCAGCATTCCTACTATGAATATACAATTTCTGGTTGCAGTCTTTAGGAGCCTCTGATGCATCAAAGACTTTTGAGGCTGTTATGAGGCCTTGGTGCCTTAAGCTGCACCCCTCAGCCCCAGATCTTTTCTTCTAAAGGGTTGCAATAGACTTTGTCAACATCTTAAACATCTGGCAATTTGGGGCAGTCGATCCTAATGCATTGTAATGAGTTTTCAACCAGTTTTCCAGAGCCTCTCCAGTCATAGTAGTGAATGATTGCTTGAATTAGATAGTGGAATAAAAGACTGCACATACTGTATGTTGCTGCCAGGATGCCATTGAAAGGGAAAGGGAGGGGGAAGATCCTGGAACTGTCATACTTTTTAATAATTTGCACTGTCAATTTTTTATTGCTTCGGGGCACAAGCACTACTGGAAGACAATACAGAACAATTTTCTGTCAGTTCTGGAAATATATTATCATTTAAATATCTCTTCTCTCTCTCCACATGTGTAAACATTATTAGCTTACTAGGGTGTTGTTAAAATTGGACAATCGGTGAGAAATTGCAGGGAGCCATTTCTTCCCCGCTTAAATATTGAGTTACCGGGGAAATTACGTTTGCAAGTTTTTTCATTGGAAGCAGTTGTGTTAGCAGCTGCCAGAGAAAAGGGAAGCCTGAAGCTCAGTCTTAGAGGGTCTGCAGATTGGAATGATCCCTATTTCAGATGATTGGAAGGATGGTAAATTGTTGGCTGGCTGGGGAGGGACCTACAGCACAGTGGCCCTATAATTTACTTCCTTACTTTTGTGTCCCATTTTAAGGTGGCTAAGAAGCAAGCCTCAAAAATGGCTTAGCTTGTCTTGGTTTTATATTGGCTCGGGCTACCATGGTTGGGGGTTTGAGGTTAGGTGGTGTCCTGGAAGACATTGCTTTACTTTCCTCTAGCTACATGAATTCACTTACCTCTTCATTAGAGCACTGCAGTTCAAAAAAAGGCCCATGCAGCAGACTGATTGGACTTTGAAGAAGCAGGGATAGTAGTGATGCTTTTGAACTTTGGTGTTGGAGAAGACTCCTGAGAATATCATGGACAGCCAAGAAAATAAGCAAATGAAACATTGAACAAATCAACCCAGTGTTCTCACTAGAGACACAAATGACCAGGCTCAAAGTATCCTACTTCAGACACATTATGTGAAGACCCAGCTCTCTGGAGGAAGCTCTAATGCTGGGAAAGGTGGAAGGAAAGAGAAGAAGAGGATGACCAGCAGCAAGGTGGAGGGACTAAGTTACAGTGGAAATGGGTGTATCTTTGGAAGATGTGAAGGACCACGTTAGGGTCAGATCATCTTGGAGGAAATCTGTCCATGTGGTCACTAACAGTCAACACTGACTTGATGGCACATAATCATAATGAAAAAAACTAGGCTGATAGCCCATAAAATCCAGAACTCAGTATATTGAGACAATAAAGTTGCTCTGGACTTGCTCTTTAGAAACTGGAATTCAGTTTATGGCTTAGTCTTCTATCTGAATCATGGCAATATAGTTGGCTGCCCATGAAGCCATGATAAACCAGCCATGGCTTATCATAGTCTGTAAGCTCAGCTTAAATATCACGTCAGTACCAGAGTTTGATTGAGGTGACCAGGAAAGCTGTGGGTAGAGTGAGGATCAAAGAGGAAACCTGGTGGCAGAATTAAAGCAACAAACCAGAGTTCAAGAGTGAAGGACAAATAGAGTGCCCCAAGCCTAGAACATAGTGCTCAGCCTAGTACAGAAAGATCTCTTTGTGTCCTTGCACAATAAATGAGGAATACAGCTGTGAGAACTGCCATGAAACAAGAGGTGAAAAACCTCCAGATCTTCCTCTGCATTGATCAGGAGAGAAAACAGAATAGTAGGGAGTATCCAATAGAAGAGAATATCTGCAGCTCAGGGTTGAACTGTGAAGTTCTTGGTGCTTTCTGATGATGTTACCTGGTTGGGTAATTAAAGGTCTGCAAGCAAACAATTGAGCTCAGAGAGCACCAAGGACTCCACAGCAGGGAGGATAAAGGGAAGGTGTGCTAGATGCAAATAGTCCTGGACAGAGGAAGCCCAGCCCAGTGCTTGGAAAAACGTGGCCACTTGAGAATCTGAGCCACATGCAGTTGATAAGCAGGCTCCCATTTTAATAGATTCTCATTTAAATTTTAATGAGGCCATAAATATGCATGCTTGAGCTACTCTTTGCAGGGTAAGATAAAGCAAGTTTAATTTTCATAGAGTATATAGCTCTCTAAATAATTTAAGTAAAGGATACTTTCCTCACTGTGCAAGTTGGATTATAGCTCAGGTCTGCTGTTAAGAACAAACTCTTGTGCATCCAGGATGAGATGAAGTACTCACTTAATTACTGCTTCCATCCCCACCCCCTGGTTGTTCTGGTTGTTTCATAGAATCAGAATTGGGTCAGGGTTAGGCTCTTATTGACATCAACCTGCTAGCTTTGTCTAGGAGACCCAGAATTAGAGGACTGTTTTTGTGCTGATGTCATCTGAAGTTTTATTTTTCTCTTTGGCACAAACTACTTAAAGATCCAGGTCTGCCTGAGCCCCTTTCCTAAAATTCCTCTGAAACCACTACAGGTAGTCCTCAATTTATGACCATTTGTTTAGCAACCATTTGAAGTTATGATGGTGCTAAAAAAAAGTGACTTACGACCAGCCCTCGCACTTACAGCCATCTCAGCTTCCCCACGGTCATGTGATCAAAATTTGGGTGCTTGGCAACCAGCTTGTATTTACAACTGCTGCAGCATCCCAGGGTCATGTGATCGCCATTTGCGACCTTCCTAACCAGCTTCCGACAAGCAAAATCAATGGGGAACCTCGTGATTCACTTAACAACTACATGATTCACTTAATGGCTGCTGCAAAAAATGTCATAAAATTGGGAGTGGTCATGTGATGCCTCACCTAATGACTGCACCACTTAACAATGAATTTTCTGGTCCCTATTGCGGTCACAAGTCGAGGACTACCAGTACCTTGTAATTTTATTGCAGTGAAAGTGGGAAATGTGTCAGCTCTTCAAGGTAGATCATGTCAAAAGAAGCTATCGCAAGAAATACTAGGATTCTCCCTTTCTGATACAGGCTATAATAACAGAATCTTGAAAGCTGACAGCATTTCTCTATCCCTCTGTCTTATACCCAAGTCTAAGCTGATGTTTTTAATCTCTGTACTCATCTACAAAATGATTAAATACCTGGGAAGTAATTTTATTGGGAAACCTATCATTCTAGGAATAGAAATTTCTGGAGATCTGTGGAAGGTATTCCTCTGGACTATACCAATCCAGCTGTGACGGGGCTGGTCTGGCAGTCTCCAGTATTCTAAACCACTTGCCACTTACCCTACCCATAGGGATGCACTGGGGGAATTTTTCAGGGATTTTTTTCCCCCTCCACAGCCCCCTCCTGCCCATCTGATCTTGCTCATTTTGGAACTTGATTATAGTTTTGCCAGCTTCTCCTTCCACATCAACTTTGGTCCTGTTCTTCTCAGCTTTTAGAAAATTATCCTGCTGATGGACAGACAGGTGGACACTGTCCCAATTCTCTTTCCATAATTCCTTTCTAACATTCCATTGGTTCGGAGAGAAGGAAAGAAATAGACCATGTACGTACCTGAAGGGTGAATAGGGCAACTGCAGGGGGACCTGAAAAATCTAAATTTAGAAGAAGGAAGAGGACGTGGATTATTTCCAAACTGACTGATCAGTGAATATGAATGTTCTAGTTGGTTTCCTCATTCAGAGTCTGGTGCTGGTGTAATAGCTTTGCATCTTTCATCGCTTGTCCCAAATTCCCATACATAATGACAATATAACAGACTGAGGCACTCATGAAACCCCTTCTGAGTTCATCCTACTCTTCGCCCATTAAAATAAATAAATAATGCAGTGAATTTTTAGAGCGGCTGTGAGTAAACGCTGTTACAGTTCCTTTCATATATCAAGGCGACAGAGAGAAGATAAAACTGCAGGTGCTTCATCAAGTATTGCTGGGTGGAAGACAGGAGTTCTGTACAGATGGAATAGGCAGGGGTGGATGAATTCCACCATCCAGGCTTTTATTAAGGTGCCCAAAGCAATGCACCCGCCAAAGATGATGGAATCTGAAATCTACATCAATTGTTAATCGTGGCAGGAGTCCCAGCTGATTTCAGTCAAACTCTTTGCTTCAAATGTAAGAAAATGACTGAGCATTTTACGAAAGCTTTTTCAATCACGTACTTTATACAGAATTTTTAACATTGCACAGGTTATCTGCTGGATCCAACCAGGCTCCATTTGTTCACCATATTTTTTTTTCCCCCACCAAGAGGTCCTTGGAAGTTTGTTCAGAAGAACTTGAAGTTGGCCTTCATCTCCTGCTTTGTGCTTCCAGGAGTGTCCTTCCTGCTATTTTTGATGCTTAGTTAGTCTTGTTTCTCATGTAACATCATCCACCCACATGTGACAGGATTTCCAAGAGTACCAAAGCGGGAAAAATTGGGGGGAAAAATCCCAAGCAGGGATTCATTTTAACCATATTTTACGAAGGCATAAACTGTGGTTTACAAACCACCATGGCTGCATTCACCCATCATGCTAAGCTAAATGAAACAATAAACATGGCTTAGCAAAAGGCATGAAGCAGGCTTTGAGTCCTCAATAGGGGACATACAGTATCTACCAGTGGGATCTAAGTATAGCCTCCCAACAGTTCATAGTGGTTAGATTGTTTGAAACTGGGAGAGATCCATTGGTTCTCTTAGTCCCATGTTTTCTACACTTTCTGGCATCAGCTTTCCCTGGTTTCAAACCTGAGGCTTTCCCATCCCTAAAAGTGACAACTGTTCAACCTGGCACCTTCTATGGACTTCCCTCTCTCTGTTTTCAACTAAGGACTATTTTACACTAATGGCTCCCTGTGTGAGATGAGGGGATGCAAACACTTCATGTGGACTTCACCTTTTTTAGTACCAAAAAGTACTAAAAAAAAATGAAGAAATCAATTCCACAGGATGACTAAAACTACTTTTAATGAACTAATTTAACTAACCCTTTCCGAAGAGTGGAATGCATGATTCTTCTTCTTCTGATATTTCCATCCCAAAATTTGCACGATGGAATCAACTGCTTTTCTCCTACCTGTTTAATTATCCATGTCATGTTTTCTAGGAAAGCATTATTTCCCTTTGCAGAGTGTAATGATGTCTCAGATATTTTATAAGGACTATGAAAAGAAGGAGAAAACAAGGGGCTGAAGAAACGCAAGCATGGCACCAGCTCCACTTATCTGGGGATTGAAATGGTCTCACTTTGAATTAATTTCAAAGCAATTTATATGAAGCTTCCTACTTACAAGGATAGATTGCATGTTCTATTCCAGTGACATACAAGAAATCAACTCTTGTGTGTTCCTTCCATATGTTCTTGCTTCAGTTAAAACTCAGTTAAGATTGGGCCCTTTGGTAAGCAGATACTGGTGTGTTTTGGCTGTGTTTACAGTTTGTCCATTCTTGGCAGGTTGAGAGTTCTTGGGATGCAGACTTAGTGCCCCTTTTGGTAAGCTAGCCATTTTGTTAGCCCCACTAGATAGAGCAGACCAAGAAATCAACTCCACAGGATGACTAAAACTACTTTTATTGAGATAGGCTCTAATAACAGTGTCTTGAAAGTCTGATTGTATTGTACCTCCTCCTCCTTCTTATAGTTCAATGAATGAGGGAGTTATCTGAGCCACTTCCAAACATTAGCTGGACATTCTGGACTTAAAAATGTTTTATCCCATTTTGCCTAGGCATCAGAGCCTTCATATCTCCATTAAGGCCATCTTCCATGCTCCCTACACATTCCTCCCACACCCCTCAAAAGAAGAATGCTTCATCTGGAGGGCTATCTATTGTCCACCGAACTGGCCTCTGTTTGGTGCACTGTTTTGAAAAGACAGCCTGAACAGGGAATTCACTGATCTGGATGTGGTCAAAATTGAAGCTGGCCACACATAATTGGGGGATACAAGCAGGCTTGCAGGACTGTAAACTAACTTAATGTGAAGGGGACCTGAAATGGGGACAGAGTTCAGAATCTATTCAAGGGCCCAGAATTGTTGTGGGCTATGGATTGGATGGAACAGTGGAGATTGGAAAGAACAGAAGAGTTGAGTGGAATGAATGGAAATTCTGGAAAAGGCTTTGCTGGCTCAATGGATGGAAGGTTGAACAAGAGTATTCCATGCTACAGCCTTTTCTTGGCAGATCCCACTTGGGCCACTTTTAAAGTTTATGTTGTGACCCTTAGCTTGGGTTTAGTTCCCCATTCATTTTTGAAGCCTGCTGTTGATCAAAGTTATGGGGGGCACCAGTGCGCTTGCAGAGCCATCAAACTTAGAAGAAGACAGTGCAGTAAATTGTTTTGCTGAAGGCTATCATTGGAAGAGGTTTAGTTGGACACTGAAGATCTGTGAACTTTGAGCATGGCCAGTGAAAATGGGGGTCAGCTATTTTGCAGAAAATTCTCCAGGGGATGCGTAGGTTACTTTGCAAAATCTCAACCCCAAATCTCACCCCCAAAGATCTGTGGTGCCAAAAAATTAAAAAGGAATCCTCTAGAGATCTAGCAAGCCCAGCATGGCCAAGAGAGATAATTTGTTGTGTAGCGTAGCAGAGGACCAACAACCGGAATGGTAAGTAATAAAAACATAAAAGTCTGGTTCCATTTTCTCAGCCCCGGCGGGAACATATTGTATTAGAATCATAAATCTGAGCTTCGGGGCTGGGTTTGCAGCTGTGTCCTGGCCTGGCCCTTGGACTGAAGGAAGAATCCCTTGGAGGTTAAAGAAGCCTGAGGTATTAAGGATTCTGCAGGAAATCAGAGGACTAGATGCCACAAGGTCCTTCATACTCCTTTGCAATACTTTTAACAACACCATGCAAGGCATTGCATGGCATCGCTCATGCAGGACATGTCATATCTGCAGAAATGTCCCTTGCATTTGAGATGTGTATTTAATTCCATTTGTAATGCTGGCCTTTCTTCCTTTCTTCCTCTTCCCTTTCTAATGTACTAATCGGCACTTGGTTGTCCCTGGATGAATCTGACCTTCCACACACATAGGCAAGCCTCAGCCTGTGGGCCCTCCAACACACGTTTTTGGGCCTTGGATCATCTTCAGAGTAGGTGGGGCCAGGGTTTGGGGGATGGGTGGGATTTTGAAGCAGTTAATAGCTACCTTAAGTCTCACAACCCCCCCCCCCCCATCCCTGACTATAGGATGCCACTGTTTTGTAATCTTCTTGCATCTAAAGGAGTATTCAGGACCAAATGGTTCCTGGCTGAATCTGTCCCGCTACACTTCAACGCTGTCATGAGTACTGATGGCGAGCAGGAGGGGGCCTCTATCCAGGGGGGAAAACGCATGCGTAGTACTGAGGAATTAAACAGCCATTCAAAGAGACACAGATCAGACCCGCCTTAACTTTCGGGGTTGATCTGTCTGGGTTTTCCCACGCTTCTTCAGTTTGTTAGGATTTTCTGTCTTATGTAGCAGTAATAAAACACTAGAGACCTACTCCTCATCTCAGTGTGATTCCTGACTGTTAGGACAAACGCAGATGCCCCGGGTAGCCCTCAACAACTATATGGAACCTCCCCAAGAGGGCGGGGCCAAATTTTTGGCCCATTTCTTGGGAGGTAGAGATGTGGAGGGTGGTTAAAGGGTACAATGGGAGAGAAAACTCAGACAAAACAGCTTCGCCTTATAGAACACTACAATCTATGTCAATCCTTCTTCCCTCTACACAGAAATATTGTGTATATTGAAGAACTGTAAATCAGTACAATTGGAGGGTTGAGAAAAGAGCAGCATTGGTGGTTTCTGAGTGACAGTGTCTGCCCTATCGAACAGCATCCCCCAGAAATTCAGATGGCCCCAACCCTGTTAGCCCTTCATAAGCCTCTGAAGACCAGACTAGATGATCTCCATTGTTGTTGATGAGTTTCTTTTTCTTCTGTGAGTGGGCTTATTGTTTATTCTTGGGCATCAGAGTTATGCATCATGTTTTGGAGTGTTCTTAATTCTTATGCACCACCCAAAGTCTCCTGTGTGACTGGGCATCCACATAAATCAAATAAACAAAATTAAAAGGATGCAAAACAATAACCAAATATAATGACCATAATTTTTCCCCCACTTGGTGATCTTCCTAAATTTTCACGAAGTGACTAAAAGAAATCTATGTACTTGTGGCATGTTTGGGGTAGTTACCTTTATCCAACTGTAGTCAACATGCATGTTTGACATGGGGGCCTATCTCTGCATTGTCTGATGTAATTTGGGCAATTTTTTGTTTGTGTGTGGTAATGCCATTATTTTTAAAGAGCAGAGCATGAAATTCAAAGTGTCAGCACTTACATTACCCCTTCCTTGAGGGACTGTTGCCTTGTTTATGGATCTTTTATTTTCTCCCCCTCCTTTTTTGCAAATATACTGTATGTCTTCTAAAAACTTCTCTTTCCCTAAGATAACATCAAATTTGATGTCTACCCTTTGCTACCTCTTGTTTCCTTCAGGGCAACTATTAGCTGGTAACAAGCGAAGGAAAAAAGTAGTAAATTGAAGAAACAGTTTATGACAGGGCAATGGTAACCTCTGAATTCTAGATAGGGGTGTGACACCCCCACCCCCACCCCTTTAATCAACCACTTTTCATTTTGCCATTATGGCATGTTGACAGGCAGACAAAGACCATAATTAGATTTTTATTTTGTTAATATAAGAACACCTTGACCTAATTGCAGGCCAATCACTGACGGGCAAGCCAACTTCTCTAGCTAATCAATAAATTTATATTGCTTACTGGTTTCTGTCAGGTCAAATGAAAGAGAAAACTTGGCCTTGCTGGAAGGGAAGGGAAAACTTGGCCTTGCAGTAAGGTTGGCAGAAAATTCAGGACAGGATGTAGAATTTCATATTGAGCATAGACAAATTCAGATGGTTTGCAAAGGAGAGGAGAAATCCCTGTGGCCACAAGCCTTAAAGGCTGGTCATTACCTCCCAATCACATCATAGTGTAAGTTCCAGCTGCTAAGGAGCAATAGTGACAAAGAGTAATTTTACCCTTCTAGAAAATAGCAGGGGGATCCTTAATTCTCTCTCCCATTTCACGTCCTGATGAATACCTGTCCAACATCTTCACTTCAAGAACAGTTGGGGAATGCATGTTGGGGGCTACCACAGAGCTCAGTCTAGGCTGTTGTAAACTGGAAGACAGGTGTGTGGTGTTTTAAGCACCAGCTCTTGCAACAGCCAGATACACTCTTGGTAAGAGGGCAGAGATGTAACATGGCTATTTGAAAAAATGCAAAATGGAAACCTAGAAAATAGCACAATCGAGAAGAAAGTTGCCCTCTAATCAGGTGTATACCTTCTTTGGGTTTTGGAAATGGGAATATTTCTTGAAATTGTCTCTAGGAGAGGGACAATTTTGCAGGGCCAGAAGTAGTTAAAAAGAGTGAAAAAGAAAAGGCTGTCTGGATTAACTTGCAAGGAGGAGAAGCCAGAGATATCTATAAAACTTAAAATGCTGTTGGGAAATTATCTGCAGAGGTACCTTAGATCTTCTGGGAACAAAAAGAAGTTCTGTACAATGAAATTGAGACAGCAAAGGACAACTGAGCCAATATATGAATGGGTCATACAGTTATCCCTAAAAACTAAAGATTATGCTTTTCATGACATTGATATGATAAAGGACAGGATATTAATGGCATCCAACTCATAAAGAGCGAATGTAGAAGGAAGGCCTGACCCCAGAAGAGATGTTAAAAATAGCCCAGGCATATGAAATGTCTGAGCAAAAATGTTAATACTGCAGAATTAAATGCCAAGAAACGTGTACAATTAATGGACGAAGGCCAAGTTGCAAACAGGCAGGAAAGCAGATAAGTAGGCCTCACCACTCATAGCAAGGGGACTTAAAAAAATGTAAAAAGTAGAGAAAGAAACAAAACAAACAGGAGGATACCCAGGATGGAGAGATCTACAGAAAGTGAAATGGCTTTGCATACAAGCATGTACTTTCCCTCAGATTTGAAACAGATCCAAGAAGCAAGAACATGAATAGCCAATTTTCTCTTTCTAGCTGCAGTGACAAGGCCTCTGAGGAGCAAGAAGAGGCCAGCGTGGTTGTAAAAGCACATCAAGATAAGAAGGACAGTTCATTGGTGTTGATATTAACTGCATGCATATATACATGTTATCATAGAGTACCAACAGAAGTTACGGACTTCTGAAAATAAATATGTACCAATCTAATTACAGCATTAGGGAGTGCATCCATTCAAGTGTACTCTTCTGCATACCTTTCCATGCAGTTGGGATGTATCTGCTGCAGGTAGGAGCACCTAATGACTTTGGTTGAGCTTGAAAAAAAATAGATGAAGTCAGAGTTGGTTAGGGCTTGGATGGAAAAAATCCTAGGTTTCTAGGCTATCCTGGCAAGTTGAAAAAAAATATTTCAAGAAGGTAAACCACTTTTGCAATGTTGCTTAAAAATGGCAAGGAGGAATAGAAGAAGAATAGAAGAATAAGAATAGAATAGAATAGAATAGAATAGAATAGAATAGAATAGAATAGAATAGAATAGAATAGAATAGAATAGAATAGAATAGAATAGAATAACTTTACTGTCATTACACTATAGGTGTAGTCACCAGAAACATGAGTTTGAACTGAGGAGTTTTACATTCATTTGGGATGTGATGGGTTGTAAGCCACTCAAGAGTCTTTTGATTGGAGTGGCACAGAAATCTGAGCAAATGAATAAATAATACATTTGGGGTCCCTTTTCTGCTAGCACCAAATTAACATTTTATTGCAAGATGAACTTAGAATGCATTTGAAAGTGACATGCTTAATATTTTTTCTCGTGTTAAAGATAAAGCCAGCAAAGTCCAGTTGCCTTAATAAACTAGGTCATATTCTGCAAATTACCAAGTGTAGCTTGGACCAAAAAGTGATTCAGGCCCTTAACAACAGAATACAATCCAAAAGGAAAGTATGGTTCAAACAGAGTCTCATTCATTAGGGTTATGGTCAAGAAGGTAAAAGATTAATGTACCGAGTTTGAGAAACGGAGTAAGTCTAAATTGTAGCCCTCATTTGTTAGTGAATTCATTAAAGTGGGGGGTTTTGAGAGCCATTTGAACCTTTTTTCCCCAGAATGTGAAACTGAAGGGGTAACTGCCCTTTTCTTAGATAAAACTGGCACTAAAACATCAATTTGCTCATTGTTATTAATATTTGAGATACTCCCATTTCTTCCCTAGCCCCAGGGTCAACTGCAGAGCTCTTTCTTAGAAAGTGTTACATCTCCAAAGATGCATAGAGGTATATTTGGATCCCACTACTGTGAAAATTGTGGTTAAAATGACAGATCTGGCAGTAAGGGAAATATTTGGGAACCTTAACTGCAAGACAAAATTAGCTTCAAGAAGAGTTGCATGCATTCAGTTGCTTGGTTGTCAAAAGTCTGATATTTTTCCAAAGGGCTTTTCACTAACTGTTCATATTTTTTGTAAGGACTCATGGAAACTATGTGAGCCAGTTGAAGAGAATATCTGTAGCTCAGGGTTGGAGTCCTTGGTGCTCTCTGAGCCTGGTTGTTTTCTTGCAGATGTTTCATTGCCCGACTAGGCAACATCTTCAGTGCAAGAGTCTTGCAGTGAAGATGTTGCCTAGTTGGGCAATGAAACATCTGCAAGAAAACAACCAGGCTCAGAGAGCACCAAGGACTCAACAACTATGTGAGCTTTAGGTATAGAGAAACAGAAGTCAAGTGTATTTTTTGTGGTAGTAAAGAAAAAGATGGCTGTGTGTATGTTTGTGTGTTTCCAGGTAGGCCACAATCAGCACTGTAATGCTGATACTTTGTAATGGTATGTGGGAATGACCTTGGGAGACAGGAGGAAAAGTCGCAGACAAGGCAATGGTCAGATGTGAGGCAGCTGAGCCCGCAGAAGGAATGTGGGCATGGCAAACTTCTCAGAAGGGACCCTCCCTAGATTCTTAGGCTCTAAAAGCGACAGGGGAGAGATGTACTTTCAGACTTGCAAGATTCTATTCATGTAACCTTACAACAAAGTTAGAGCTAGTAGTCCTTTGTGTGCTTCTTTTCTGGACTACCTCGCAAGGCTGACACCCTTTGAGGTTCATGGGCCTAACGCTGGTGCTCAGCCTGCTTGCTAAAAATTTTGTTTCTCATTAATAACTGCTCCTGGATCAGTTCAAATAATATTGTCTTCTGCAAAGGTCTCCCAAGTGTGCATTGCTCTGCTTGTTTGGTAGTAAATTAAAGAGAGAGAATCTGAGAACAACTTACAGATAGTAACATGTGTACGAATAGAAAACTGATAAAGATCGATACTCTAAACGAGAACAGTTTTAATTATTTAAACTGAAGAGTTAAGCCGTTAAATGGTCTTGATTTGCTTGAACCAGTTATTCATCCTGATTTCCATCATTCCATCCCAGGAGGGGAGAACTCACATCTTTATGCAGAACCTTAAGCATGGAAAAAGCAGAGCAAAAGAATGAGAAAACAGATGAATTCTGGGGCTGTGCTTGCTGGCTTGGGTTAAAAGGGAAATAGGTTATAAACTGTCTTCACGCCCCCATTCTCAGTGTTCCAGGCTGATAGCTTTTGTTTTCTTCCAGCGCGTGGTGGTGAACTCCAGATGATAGATGAGGGGTTCTTGACCTGGTTTCATTGTATGCGTCCCTCTCCCATTTATCAAAGTAATGAACAGAAAGAACTGCAGAACCCACCAGCTCCCCTTTTCACATGGCCGTGTTTTTTTGTGCACATCTTTCCTCTTGGGGAATGTCCATGTGGATGATCCTGGTAATAGGATCAGTAGCGGTTCTACACCATCGCTGTGCTCCTGACATCAGTAAACAAACGAAGGAGATACATTTGCCCCTGTTGTTATTGACCATCCCTCAGTTAACATTTGCCCATCCGTTTGTGTGCATTTCTTTTCTGACATGCACATTTGTGTTTGCAGTTTTGCATTATTGTGATGGCTATACATTTTGGTCAGCAGTTTTCACCCAACCCCTTTTTTAAAACATGCTTCCCACAAACGCACCTATTTTTGTCTGCATTATTCAATAAGTCCAGTGACCTGGATTCAAAGGGGAGAAACTGATTCAGGATCACCAGGGCATGCACACAAGTAGCACTCGTGGGCAACTCCTTATACTAAAAATGTGTTTTCCTGGGACCGAAATGGAGGGGCTTCAGGAGCCCAGGAAAAAATGCAGCTTCTCTAGTTGCTGGCAGTTGTTCTGGGTCTAACATCCACCCTCCAAATCATCTTTTCACTATTAGAGAACTAATGGTGGGGGGGATTCACAATCTAAAGTTTCATGTTTGACCTACACCTCTAAATGAATACGAATCACAGCTATATATTTATCTATATTGTGCAAAACGAGAACTTGATTGTCACTCCAATTGAGATCTCTGTGAATAGCTCATTTAAATTTCAGAGCACCTTAATTACAGGTTGATTAATACAAAATTCAGCCTCGCATGCTAGTTCAGAGAGGCAAAAATATGATATCTCTAGTACAAAGCCGATTACCAAAGAGTAACAGGCTCCCTAAGGAAAGCTGTTTGCTGATGAAGGTTAGACTTCAAGACTCTTTTGATGACATAGGAAGACAATTCAGATGGCCAAATATTTGATTTTTCTAGGACATTGATCTAAGACGCTAACACAGAAATTCATATTTTATATGAATTTCTATTCCTGGCTTGATTACCATAATCTCCTGTGATTGTTTCTTCAAAGGAATAATGTTTATCATTATTTAAACTCAGCAGCTGGGGGACTTTAATTTTTTAAAAGAGTTATCTAGCAATATGCAGGCAGAAGTATCAAAAAATTAATTTGCTCTGTAAGTAATTTAAGACGGTGTATGCTTTTGAAATTATTCTTATTTATTACAGTTTTGTTGCATAATTTTGCCAGTATGAAATTCATGAGTCTCTCCTTACCACAGTCCGTGGGAGGGAGATTCCGTTGAGCAGTGTAACTGAACTAGAATTTGAATCCAAGTCGTTGAAAAATCTATTTAAAATATTCATACAATGAGATGGAAGGCGAGCCCATAGTGGTTAAAGTTAACAGATTTATAATTGCTCCAGATTTTAGCTGGGGTGCTGGGCGTCCATCTAATGACGAATGGATATACTGTAAAATGAGATCAATGGAGATCAAGTGTCAGCAACTATGTCCTTTTAGTTTCAGTTTCTCGACTTTCTAATATTTAAGGTCAATCTCAACTGAATCTGAGCCATACAGTCTAATGTCACCTTCCTAATCTGGTGTTCTCCATGTGCTATAAGATTACAGTTCTCATCTTTTTAGCCAGCAGGGCTACTGGGGATGATGGGAGCGTGGAATGGGAGATGTTTTGAGAAAAATAAAATGGCGGCTGCCACGTCTGGAAAGTCTATGTTTGTCTGTTACACTTGTACCTACCTTTCCTTCCAGGAGCCTAAACGTTCTCCCTTTTGTTTTATTCTGTTAATAATCCTGTGATGTAGGGTAGATTGAGAGATCAAGACAGGTCCAAAGTCATCCAGTGAGATTTATGGCAGACTGGAGTCTTGAGCCTGGGTCTCTCCAATATTAGTCCATTATAGTAATACTTCCGGCCCGACTGGGTTTTTCTGTTTTTACTTTCATCTTCTCTCCTACTGTGGAGATCCCCCAAGAAGATAACAGGGAGGGAGGGAGGGAGGGAGGCTAAAATTGCAAATGTATCATTCCTTTTTTTAATCTGTTCAATCATGTCCAATTCTCGGAGACTGCCTGGACAAGTCCCTGCAGTTTTCTTGGCAAGGTTTTTCAGAAGTGGTTTGCCATTGCCTCCTTCCCAGGGCTGGGAGAGAGTGACTGGCCCAAGGTCACCCAGCTGGCTTTGTGCCTAAGGTGGGACTAGAACTCCCGGTCTCCCAGTTTCTAGTCTGGTGCCTTCACCACTACACCACACTGGCTCTCTGGCAAATGTATCATTAAAAAATTTCAAAGAAGGGAACTTTATGGAATCCCAGTTTTTTTTTTTTTCAAAAAAACAGACCAAGGGGAATTTTGCCAGATAATTCACTTCATCAACTCTCTCTTTGCCTTTCCTTGGATGTATCTTTGGAGGGGTTTTGAACAGACTTCAGTTGTTTTCTTTTTAAGCAGTAATAGCTTACCTCCTGCTGAAAGCTACCTGATTATAGGGTTCTGCAGCTCCAAGCATGCAGCCTTCCTGGAACAGAGATCAACTGTCTCCCCCAGTGACCTGGGATCGTCCTCCAACCCATTAATTACTAACTGTAGGATTCCTAATTAGATCCCTTTTCCTTACATAAATACGTAAACAGGGGCAGGCATATAGTCATTTGCATCTCCACTTAGGCGCCAGCCACCACCAATTTTTTTTTCCCAACCTCCCCTTTGCAGTTTTGTACATGCCAAGTTGACAAGCATGTTGTGAGTTCTTCATCACCTAAACAGCAACTCTCCAGCCAGCAAGTTTCCCTTCTCCATTCTCATTCATGTCATACTTTTCCATCTGGGGGCATGATGAAAGGCTGTGCCACAGTGACAGGGTGCCTGCAGAAGGACCCCCGCTCAATTTCTGCTATCTCCTGGGAGAGCTGAAAAAAAATCAGCCTAAAATCCTGCCTGGCAGAGTGGACAATATGGGGCTACATCAGGAGAAGACAACCTACATTCTGCAGGCCACATGGAGCCCCTACCTGTTTTTATCATTCTAGATACCTCCAAGGTCATACTTCTAATATCTGGCTTCAAAATTAAACTAATTTTCATTAGCACAGACCTTTCCTTCCCCTCCCTCTCTCCCCCTTCCCCTTCCTTTGCCCTAGAATATAAATCAAACCTTTGACAATCTTTACATCTCTACTTTGATTAATCCCCACTAAGCCCTCCAACCTTCTCAAAATGTGAAAAAAATAAATCTTGCCCCTGCCATGATGTCACCACATCACTGCCATGCCCATTGTGGTCCTCAGGGGCTAAAGAAATAAAACAAATCACAGCCCAGATCAGAGGACAGGCATCTACACCTGGGGTGGCATCTGGCAGTATGAGATACATTATCTCAAGAGAAACAGACAGTTCCTTCTCTCTTGCTGGTGATAGGTGGAGGCAAATCAAGTGGTGTCAGAAAGAGTGAATTGTCCTTCAGCGCGGCTGCCCCTGAGCGAGTAGATGTCGTTTAACCTAAGAGGGTAGCTGTATTTACATCCTCCCTGTCCAATTACCTCTTAAGGTTCCCTCTTCTTCCACAATTCCTTAGTTCCTGGTGCGTGGAGCTTGAAACAGGAGCAACCTAGAAGCTCAGCATCCACTTCTCTCTGTTTTAAACCCTTCCTTCTCTCTCTCCATTATGGAAATATGCTGGAGGTGAAGAAAGACTAGGCACAAAAGGCCAGTTTACATTACTCTCCCTTTCTTATGGGAATATTCCCAGGGCCTGTCATAAAAATGTTCATACTACTGTAGATATGCGTCACAGTTACCATTCAATGGAAGGCTTTCTCTGGCGCTCTCACTTGCTCTGTTGTTTTCAGTAGGCGTCACACTGCTCTGTGATCTTTGATCAAGCATGAGTTGTGGGCTTACGTGTTTGTTGTGAGTTTATTTGGCCCATCCCTGCCAGAGGGAGAATAAGAAGCAAGGAGTCGGATTCTTTAGTAGAAGGTGTATTCTCCCTTTCTTCCCACTTTTGAAAAGACAGATATTTACAAGCTTTGGGAATGTGACTAAACCAGGTGCAAGGTTCTTTTTAATCTATGGCAGTGATCTTACTGGAGATATACTGGCCTCAGAGGAGATGGCTTGAAATAGTAGATCAAATGTGGCATTTACTTTTCTGTCTGCAGCTAGGTATTGGCTTTGTTTCTGTTTAACATGTACCTCAGCCAAGTCAAATGCTTGCCATGCAATTGATGATCACACCTCTTAGAAGGTGGTTTTTAATGCTCAGCTTGGCAGCTGTTCTTTTGCCCATTAACTGGGCACTTTTGTGCATGTTTATTTAGAGCAGGTTCGCTTGCTGGACAAAAACCACCACCACAAAAATTCCTTGTTTTTCATGCTAATTTATGAGTGATCTGCTAATGTACAGTGGTAGGGGGCTTGAACAATGAGCATCCAGTTTCCTCTAAGGGTACACTGTGCTACATTTGATGAAGTATTAGCTATTCCAGTGCTAGCTAAGACTAGCACTAAATTTTCATGAGGACTCTTTGTTGAATCTGAAGCTTTCAGGAACCTTTTGCTTGGAAATCTTGGGTTTTATGGGTGATCATTTAAGGGTGATCTCTATTTTTAATCTTTCTAAAATGCTGGAAAGGATAGTGTTGCAGCAGTGGGCCTTCATTTGCAAGTTGTCTTAGGGATCAGAAGTCCAACATCGACACTGTTAAAGCACAAGCAATAAAAAAAGCAACCTTTCTCCCCTTAGTTTAAAAATGGGTATAAATTTCTCCTTTAATTGCACTTGGAGTTTTCAAGTGTCAAATGAGTCATTTGTAGGCTGATGAGTAACCAAGTCTTGTACCTACTCATTCTCCGACATGTACCGGAATTGTAATGTTGTCTCAAACATCACAGCCATCTTTGTAAAATACGATGTTAAGGAAGACTGAGTTCATTGTACTATACATATGTAAATCTTCTGTTTTACCAGTCTCTGGAGAGTGGGGAAGACAGACAGTATTCCCAAGCACAACATCTATTAATTGTAAGGTAATAAAGTGCAACTCAAGAACATCTAAGAACCACTGAACTGCAGAAGTCAAGGCATCATTAAGGGAGCCTGAAAGCCCTGCTCAAAAGTTATAATTTAAAATATGCTGTACTTCAAAGAGCGGGGGATTGGTTCCCTTTTTGCAAAGGGCAAATAAGCAGGAGACTTAGTCTGTCAGCACCTTTATGCATCACGAGGGTGAGATCCCCCATCAGTACCAAACTGTGAAAAAGTTGCCACAGATTGATTGTGCAGGCTTGATTCCGTGTAGCCAATATGACCTCTGGATATGCCCAGATGAGATACAAAGCATTCGGGCAGGTTTTTCTAATGCATCTTCCCCATTATCTTCAAGGACAGGTTCCTGTGAAGCAAATAATAGTAGTCCAGCTGAGACATGACAAGGCGTAAGTCACCCCCTTAAATTTGCTGGATTCCAACTCCTGTCATCCCCAGTCAATGGGAGTACAATGACAACATCAGTTGGACCACAGGTTCTCCATCCTTGCACAGAAGAATGGCCTCACCATAGCAGAGAAACTTTATGTCAGGTTGCTACTGAGCTCTAACTTTGAATGTCCCATAAGGGGAGAATTACACAATACCAGAGAGCCAGTTTGTTGTAGTGGTTAAGGCACTGGGCTAGAAACCAGGAGTTCAGATCCTGACTTGGGCACAAAGCCAGCTGGGTGACCTTGGGCCAGTCACACTCACTCAGCCCTAGAAAGGAGGCAATGGCAAACCCCTTCTGAAAAACCATGCCAAGAAAACTGCAGGGACCTGTCCAGGCAGACTGCAAGAATTGGGTACAACTGAATGGATTAAAAAAAATGCAAAAGACATGGCATAATCACATTTACTTATTCTAACATTTTTATCTTGGCCCCCCTCCCCCTATAATTCATTGTATGGCTCCCTGCATACCATTCACATTCCTTGACCCCCCACACAACTTGTGACTGCAGCCTCTTTAGGAAGTGGTAATTTTTACCATCAAATCATCAAATCTAGCTGACATAGTGTTCAAGAGCAAACTGTACCAAGCCAGACCAACAAAGTTTCTTTGGCGAATGGATGGAGAAAAAGGGAATTAAATATTCTGGACTGGGTAAGAGAAGGGGTGAAAAAAAACAACCAAATTGTGTGGTGGAAGCGCTCCCCTACTTCCGACCACCATCTTTTTCAGGTTTTTTGGCTGTTCTCCTTGCCCCCTTAAGTTCTTCTCTTTTATTTTTAATTTCAGCCAAGGTTGGCCCTCTCCCAAACCTGAAACATTGTCCTGGTTTTGCACCAGGTGTTGCTGTTTGGCTGGCCAAGGAACTGACAGGTGTAGAACTGAGTGGGCAATTTGCACCAATGGAAGAGGCCATTGCATGCCTAACATATCCCAGCAAGAATACAAATGGGTTTTCCCTTCTCTGAAAAAGAAAAAAAAAACTTTCCACATAGATAGCCTTCAAGGAAGAAATTATACTTCCTCAATTGCTCTGCATTTGGCTCTCAGGAGTTTGACTCAGTCTGCTCAAATCCCAGTCTACATTGTGCATGAGGAATGAATTGCCCACTTGCAATCATAAACTTCCCACTGTGACGTGCTTTGTTCCTTCCCTGCTTCCTTTCTGCTCTGTTGAAACTGCTAAATGAGTCGATATTACCTTAATATGAGCTTTGGAAGTGTTAGTTAATATGATTACTTTTTTTTTTTTAAACACACCATATGAAATTTAAAAAATGAATCTTGGTAAAAGCACAGGCTCCTGTTTTGTGCCTTGAATATTCACCATAATAACTTGATTGGCATTTTCCTATATCTGTGAATGTAGTCTGTGCCATTTTAAAGCCTCTCATTGGTTCTTATTCTGTTTGGGGTTTGGAGGTCTGATAACCCAGGACTGCGATATAAGTGCCAGGATAAATACCAGGTTAAAGCATCCTTGTTCCCTCCAGACATTTGGGACTTAAATTCCCATCAGCTCCAGATAGTGTGGTCGATGGTAAGGGGCTGTGACTCTGCTGTCCAGCACATCTGGAGAACATCCAGTCACCTACTCCTAGTCTATCATGTCTTGGTAACTGTCATCAAAAAAATTAAGAGTGGAGGCTTATCAACCCTGTTTTGCTGCTTGTGCTTTGCTACTCATGGCACTAATGCTCAGTCTGCACCTGGAGGAGGGGATTTTATTTTTTTAACCCCCCCAGCCTAGGTCCCTGATCTCCTGGTGATCCCCCTTCTGAGTAAGGGTTTCTTTAAAACAAAAACAGAAACCGAGTTTTCCTTTCCCGTCCTTTTTTCATTTGCCCTAGGTTTTTCCATCCTCCAAGCAATTATGGAAGCTGCTGTGCAAAATAATTGGCAAGTGACTGCCCGATCCGTGGGAAGCATCAAAGATGTTCAGGAGTTTAAGGCAATCATTGAAGAAATGGACAAACGGCAAGAGAAAAAATACTTGATAGATTGTGAAGTGGAAAGGATAAACATCATTTTGGAACAGGTAAGCACCAGCAGTGGGTTTGCTTGCTGATGGGCATATTTCTTGCACACCTCCTTAAGATGTACATTGCCCACTGTCTTACGGGACATCATCTGGGTGAGAGTATGAATGTCACACCTTTTTTAGATGTTCCAACAGTCACTGCTGCTGTTTCGAGAGATATTTGTTGCTCCCTCATTTCTGAATCTGAATTATATCAGCAATGTTTGCCCTTTGACAAGGTATCTGGAGTAATTTTGCTGTCTTGGCCTTCACGCTTGGATGCATGCTCCACTGTGATTTGTGCTGGATACTCTTTTCAGCTGGATACTCTGGAACAAATTCTAGCAAAGGTCGGTCTTCATCTCCCATTGGTGGTGCCTGGAACAGAGAAGCAGAGGGCTGAAGGTCAGTTTGGTGGGCCACAAGGCTGGTAGGGTTCTGGAAACACAGTGAGGGATGTGAAGTGCCCATGCAGGAAACAATGAACAGTCTGGAATGATGTCTCTGAGACTTTCTGGTTCTCAGATCCAGCATCTCATCGCTGGTTTCATATGGATTGGAGTGAAGAATTGGGGTCTGACCTTTAGAACTTCCCTCTCAAGTGCCTGATGCTTCTGAACACACCACAGCTCAGTTGCGCTTTTTAATATACAGTATGCCAGTGAAACTACAAAGGCAAGAAAACAGCATGACCAAATGTTGAAGCCAGGCAATTCTTCTTTGACGTTTCCTTCCATGGGCACTTGATATTTCATCTTCATTCCTCATTGGGCTTTTCAAAAGAGCTTTGCCCCCTCAGGTCTCTTCCCCCACCAAAGATCTTTTCAACTCCTGCCCACCAGTGGAGGAAGGATTCTTGAGCCATTAAAATTTCCTGACATTTCATAAGAGCTGCGGTTTGATTGCCTGGCTCTTGTAGCTCAGCCTATAAATTCCCTATCTGTGCATAGGTCTGATTCAGTGGATTATTGTCTTAAGCTGGAGGAAAAAAGGAAAACAGCCCTGCTATTTTTAAAATATGCTCTGTGGCAACAATGATGTAATTGGATTGAAATTATTTATAAAAAGTTTAAATATTCTAGGTTGCAAATGGGTTTAAACATTATTTATGGATAGTTTAAATATTTTATAAACCCGCTACATAGGGGGCCTGTCCCTACTGTTTTGCGAAGCACCAGGCACGCTGCAGCTCTATAAATAAGCCTAACTCCAGTTTTATGACTTGGAATTATCGAGAAGAAAATATGGACAGACCAACTGCATCTATTTTATTCAGCGAGATTTTCCTTCTGAGGAACTATAGCCTGAAATGTCATAGAATATTAGAGAACTAATTTTAAGTCAGTGGTGGAACTGACTGATGGCAATGATCAGCGAGTCTTCTCCGTTATAAATAAATTGGAAGGAATGATTCCGACTGCATTCGGTTTCCAATTAAGCTTTGGGGTTAATCTCCCTGGGTAACTTGGATGCTTGGTTTACATCTTGCTACATTTTGAGGTGAGCAGAAAGGTTGCAAAAGAGTGATTATTACGGGGTCCAAGATATTCTTTCTTCTGGAGTTGCACTGTTAAACAGTTGTTAGCAATTGTGCATGCTTGGTCTACATCCTACAGAATGGATGTGGATCTGGCAGGCTACTGAAACACTATTGGTTTCAATATTTGTATTCTTATATATCTTCACAGATTTTTTTTCTTTTGCTGGCTAACAATTCTGAGCCCTGATATATTCCTGGGAGATTTGACTTAACAGTTATAAACTTTAGCTCAAAATACTTGTTTTTGTAGGGATACACATATTCGGCCAAGGAAAGTTATTTCACATATAACACCAGTAACAAGATGTGTTTGCTATATAGTTTAGTGGAAAATACCTACCATTCTTTTTCTGAAAGCAAAAGTTTTGTGTGTGCAATGGGTAATAATCACTGCTTCAGGTAAAAAGAAGATAAAGAAGGATAAGTTAAGCTTGCCAGTTAAGCTTGCCTTCTAGTGACTACATGGACATATCTGTGTAGTTTTCTTGGCAGCAATTATGAAACGGTAAGTTCTTTCCTTCTTTTCTAGCCTACAACTCTTGGATTTTCTGGTAATCTTCATTCCTTGCTCTAGGGGAGTGGAATAAATCCAGATTGGCAGCTGAGTTTGATTTTGCCTTCCTTTCTATTGGACAGGAACATGTGTGCTGTGCATGGACTTCTGTTTTCCAGCTGCTCAGCAGACTATGCTCATTCAGGAGGCCATTTCACTTTGGCTAATGATAGAACTTTAGGAGCCAGTTTGGTGTAGTGGTTAAGGCATCAGGCTAGAAACCGGGAGACCGTGAGTTCTGGTCCTGCCTTAGGCAAGAAGCCAGCTGGGTGACCTTGGGCCAGTCCCTCTCTCTCAGCCTTAGAAAGCAGGCAATGGCAAACCACT
This sequence comes from Candoia aspera, assembly GCF_035149785.1. Lineage (NCBI taxonomy): Eukaryota > Metazoa > Chordata > Lepidosauria > Squamata > Candoiidae > Candoia > Candoia aspera. The sequence continues at coordinate 6,589,134 of NC_086164.1, forward strand.
TCCAAAAACCTTGCCAAGAAAACTGCAGGGACTTGTTCAGGCAGTTGCCAGGAGTCAACACAAACTCAAAGGCACAAAACAAGAATTATAGAGCTGACCCTGCAGGTTTTGGCAGAGTTCATTTCACTTCACTCCGCCTAACGGTAGAGCTGAGAGCCTGTGTGATGTAGTGAAGGTGGAGGAGTAGGAAGTAAGGAGAACTAGGTTCTAGTCCTCCCTCAGGCATGGAAGCCAACTGAGTGACATGTTCATGCCTAGACTGGGAAGTCAAAAATCATCCCTGAAGAAGGCAATTCTACTGCAAGAAGAAATGCGAAAGAAAACTGCAAGGATTTGTCCATGCAGCCACTAGGAGTGAGAAAGAAAGGCAGAGTCAGGCCTGCTGATTTCAGATCCAAGTTGAGGAACCCAAGTTGAAGATTTGCAGTCTGTGATAATGACCTCATGGGATGCCTGATTGTCCTGGTTGAAACTTGAAGAGCAACTGTTTTCTTTTGGGCTAATGGAAGTCAGGTTTGTTTAGTTTAGGCTGATCGATTTTGCATAGTCTGCCATAAGCTTTAACTTCATTCTTTCCAGCTTAACACTCTATTATCTCACAAGGTAATTTTCAAAACACTCCTTAGATCTCTGCAGTTAGGGATACTTGAGTCCTTTTGCTAGACAACTGTTCCAGGCTGATAACAAAGGATAAAACTTTGGATCTTGATTGTTCTTCCCCTGAGCTTCAAATAGGATTTACTCAACTGAAGGAGAGGAAAGAAAGCCAAATATCAACAAAAAGGGGAGAGATCGTGTAATAAATCCTTTGCACTACCTCTGGAGAATTAGATGGGTATTATCCCAATCTCCTAGCCACTGTAGCAAAGAGTTGTTTGTTTTCCCTAAAAGGGAAAGTACTTTGGGGTTCCAAAAGTCTTAGAACTAAGGAAGTATGAATTACTCAAACCCAGAGCAGTTGCTTGGATCCAGACTAAGTTGAAATCCCACACATCTGCTGGGTAGGTCTGGTAGTGGAAAGGCTGGGTGGTGACCTGTCAGCGGCCAAATCTACCATTCTTCCTAATTTGCCCAGTTCTCCTCTGCCTCATAAAAGAGCAGAGGCCAGGAGTGGGGTTATAGGGATGGCATCAGTTGGTTGAGTCACCTAACTTCATACTGGCTAGGCAGAAAGTCTCCAGAAGAATAGATTCCATCTAGTGATGGAATCTGAGCTATCAGTATTTCTCGATCTCAGTGACTGTGGAACTCAACTCCCAGAATTCCCCAGCCAGCATGGCCTTCCCCATGTAGGACATTCCAGACATCACTAGTGTCACTTGTGAAATTTTGGAGGGCGGGCACTATTTAAAATGAGCAATCCATCACTTTTTGGCTCTCTGATATCAAGACACAGTTCTGCCCATATACCCAAAGTTCTTGCCATCCCTTGTTATAGTCACAGGTGTTTTTCTGTCTAATTTTGTCTGACATCTCCAAACCCACTTACTTGGCCTCAGAGTCCCAGTTATGGGGCGCCACAAGGATCTATGCTCTCCCCAGCCCTATTTAAGGTATTTATGTATGAAACTGCTGGCAAAAATTATGTATCACCATGGAGTCTGGCATCATCGTTTATTTATTTATTTCAGATTTAAACCATTTAGATAGCCAGCCATCTCACAATGGAGACCCTGTGTGGTAAGCAGAGGATCCAAAAGAATAAAAGATTATACAAAGAAAGAGGAGGAGAATGTTTTCCCTAGTGAACCGTCTAGAGTCACATGATTGCAATGGATTAAAAATCAGATGACTCAGATGGTAAAATAATAATGGAGAATGGAGAAGCTAATATTTAGGCTGGTTTCTGGAATGAACTGAAGGGGGTATTTTCAGAAGGCCAGATGGAGAGGCATTGCTTGGGCTTGTCTTAATGGATGAGGTGGAGGTTATGCAGGCTATTTAAAGCTAAGCTGCTAGTCCAGTACCTTAACCACTACACCACTCTGGCTCGCGTGTATGTCTCTGTGTGTCTGTTTCCTTCTTCCCTCCCTCCCTCCCTCCCTCCTTTCTTCATGCTCTGTTCCTTCCTTCCTCCTTCCTTCCTTTCCTCCTTCCCAAAACTGCTTTGGATAACCACTACACTGTGTTGACTTTCATGGGAGAGAAGCGCAAGAAATTAATTAATTAAATACAGCCCCTCTCCCCCAGTTTGATTCAAAGGGAATTTCCAGCTATTTTAGAAAACCTTCTAGAAGAAGGCAGTGGCACACCACTTCTGTAATGCTACCAAGACAACTACATGGAGATGTCCATAAGCCACCAGGAACTAAGGTCAGCTTTCAGCTGTGTTCATATTCAAGCCTGGTCTGCAAAATGTTTGGGATGCTTCCCTTGCTCAGCCTTCCCGACTTTATCATCCTGAGTTCCCTATCTCTGCCTCCTTCTCTTTCCTCCCTGCCTAAGACCTTTTTCCATTCTTGCCACCCATGGTCAAAGCTTCTCCTGAATACTGCATTTGTTGAGCTGTCAATATCTCTTTGATTCATTGATCTGCTTGCAAACTGAGGAGAAGGTCAGTAGAATCAAGCAGAAAAAGATGAAGAGAAATGTCCTAATCCAAGGGGAACAAAAAGGCGCTGACAACTGACTTTTTTTTTTCAGATAACATGTTTATCCAAAGCAGTTTTCTCTTTCAGAGATGTCAGTTGTCTCCCTTGGGTGACAATTCTTGTGAGTCCCATATCACAAACCCAGGCACTTTTTGCAAGTAGATGTGCTGAGGGCAGGGCTAAGAGAGTCCAGATGTTCCACTTCTGTTTGAAGGCATTGTCTGGGTGAAGGGATGTCTGCTTCATCATAATTGTAATTGGCCGTAAGAAAGAAAAGGAAATCAGGGTCTTTCTAATGAAGATTAACAGCTCTTGATAGAAGATAGAACAAGGACCAGTCAACCAGTTTTTTCCACTAGGGTAAGAGGTATTTCCAGTTAAATTATAGTTACTGTTTCTAAATTTGCAGATATATCTCTAAGTGAGCATATGTGACTGCTATTTCTTGAAAGCTTGGGAAAATAGAGACCCTTTTGCCTGGTGTCTAAAGGTTAGTAACTAAGGACTTTCTTAGGGAGAACATTCCTGAGGTACCATCATCAATATACTTTTCTTGACACACCAATCACATCCTCTTAGGTGGAGGAGGAACCTGAAGAAAGACCTCAAGTGAATACTGTGAGAGCAAGCAGGAATAGTTGCAGGAAAAGGCAGTCCAAAAATTCTGATGGGCTTTGGAAGTTTCAACAGTTGTCCTCCTCAACTGACCTCAGAAACTTTCCAGAATTTAGCCAATTTGTTTAAGCAGCAACAAGATAGGACATTTCTGCTGACCCAATCAGAAGTCTAGTTGCAGTCTTCTGGACAAGATGCTGTATCCAAACTATATTCAAAGAAGGCTTTACATATAGATTATTGGAACTGCAGTTTACAGCAGGAGCATCTGTTTATGGGGCTTTGGAATAAAGGGGAGGCGTTTGGAATAAATGGGATCAAAGGAATGCTGCATAAAACTTGGCAGTAAGACGATGGAATTCGTGTGTCCCTATCCTTGTGAAATGAGAAAATCTATCAGTTGGGGCTCTGTGTGTGTGTGTGTGTATAAGAGGGAACGTTGATAAGTATATTCTCATCAACATCTCTTGAAATTCCTTTCTTTGAAGAAATAAACCAATTGGATCTAACAGTGATTTCTTTAGTTTCTTTTATACAGCATCATATTTTAAGGGTGATGCTAAAGGAAGGAGACCTTCCTTCTCCTTGTCTATCTTCTTCCCCCTTGAAGATAAATATGATTGCAAAGCTAAGACTCTCAACAAAAATCTCCATGCTATTGCTGTGGCTTCTCTGTCAATTTTCCATGGGCTTAAAAATGAAAATGTGCAAACAGTTGAAGGAATGTCTATGTTCTGCTGTATTTCTGTTCTGCACGAAGGCATGATTAAATTATTATTAAATTCATTTGCTCCTGAAGGTCTGATGCCAGTGTGGTTGATTGGTTGTGATAAGCTTGCCTCTTTTTCTATTCTGATCCTCAAAATATTGTTGATGACTTACATGCCATTTGCCTTAAGCTAGAAGGATGGGCTGATTTTTAAAAGCACTATTTTTGATTCCATTAAGCTTAGAGTTAAAAAAAAATAAAAACTGGCTGTGCTTCTTCTGGAAATGCTGCATTTTCTAATGCTGCAGCTTGCTTGTTTAATCCTGTGTGCAGCCCTTTGAATCTCTGCTGGAAATCTATTAGGTTTTGCAGAAGCTCTGCAGAGTGTCGGGCACCTTGTGTTGTGGATCCAGCAAAATGGGGTTGGGATGTGCTGATCTGCACCAAGGAAGGAAGGAAGCAGATGTGATAGGCAAAATAATGGGGTGGGGGGATATTGGGTCTAGTAGACACCAAGGGGCAACCCAAGATATTGGGTCTAGTAGGCACCAAGGGGCTGTATATCAATGTCTCTCAATTTTAGCAGTTTTAAGGTAGGTAGACTTCAACTCCCCAGCTGGCTGGGGAAATCTGGGAGTCGAAATCCACCCACTGTAAAGTTCCCAAGGTTGAGAAACGTTGCCCTATATGACTAGAGCAGAAATAAGAAGTTGCAGGATCTAGTTGACCTTGGCTGATTTTCAAAGTTAAGAAAGAGCAGCTCTGGTTAATACTTGGGATGGAGACCATCAGAGAATGTCAGGGCTGAAAGCTAGACTTAGAAGGGAAATAGAAGAAAATCCCAGAAGAAGACAATAGCCTTTCCATAATGAAGCCAAGAAAAGTGCAGGTATGTGTCTACATGAATCTCCAGGTGTCAAACTTAACTCAAAGCTGGCTTGACTTTATTGAATTACATATCAGATTTGTATCCTACTTTTCTCCAGGAGTTCAAAGCAGTATATACAGCACCCCTTCTTCTTGTTGTTGCATTAAGCCACTAATCAGCTCCCATTCCTGCCTCAGCTTCCTTCCCTTCTCCCATGGAGAGCTTCTGATACACACAGTGGTTCTCCACACCAATGAGGCATCCAGACAAATCAGGTTCCTCAATCAGTGGAGAGTTTCTTGGCACTTACTCTTCTACATGCAGAGGAGAATGAGAGGAGAACAAGGCCAGTATGATGCTTAAATAGGACTAGAAAAGCTAAGCTTTGTAAGACCTACAGACATCTCAAAATAAACAGGCCTTGTGTCTGCAATCCAACTTAAAACCCTTCCTGTTGTAAAGAGAAGAGAGAGCAAACAGCTCGGAATCCCACAAGTATCTTCCCCGGCTTCCAAACCAGGTTGCATGGAGGACATTGTGCAACCAAATCAGCACACAGTAGTCTTCCCATACCGACCTTTGGCTCTGTCTTTGAAATGGCTTTCATGGTACCATCTCTTCTGTTGTTCCAAGCCCACTGGATTTAGTTTAGGGGTGTTTTGCTTTGAAAACTGGGAAGACATTCTTCTGGGATAACTGAGTTGTTCATTTTCATATTAAATTTCAGATGCGCTACATCTAGAAGCAGACTGCCTTTTTTTCCCAAAGACAGGCTGGCCAAAAAGAAGTAATTAATGGCCTGCTTTCCATTCGCCCACGGGAGTGACTGAACTTTGGGGTGGGCAAGGGGGAAACTGCAGATCTGTGTGTGGGTTGCAAACATTCAAAGACCAGCTGTGAAAGATTGCTCCCACCTACTCCCGGCAGGAGAATGACACACTAACGATAATTTATGGAGATGCAGAAGCTCTGTTCCCCCCCCCCCCATTGAAAATTAGCTTCTAAGAAGCTCTTTCTCCCCCTTATCATATTGAACACAACTTCATTCTGACATTAATTTCTGTTGTCCTGGTCAACCTTTCTACCCCAGCTGCCTCTCTTAATTTTGGAAAAGTCTTTTGATTTGAAATTAAAAAAAATGGGAAACTGGCCCACTGCAAAGCCACCTTCTGGCACCAGTTGCCCTTAGGGTACGGTAAAAGAAGTCAAGATGGCAGCTTCATAGGTGTGATCCAGGCTCCACCTGTTTTGTATGTATATTTTGTGCCATAACCTGCTGACAACTTATTCTGGGAACTTCATCATTTGGAATGGTGCATCAGGGATCCATCTAGGCTCATAGGTGTCCTTCACACATGAAAAGGACCAGGGCAAGCTGGGTTGCAGAAAGCATCCTGGGAGGCTAGAAAAGCGGGATCAAAAAGCAACCTCACCAGTTTGCCTTCTGGAAAATGGGTGTTATGTGGCTGGTTATGTCCACTCTGAAGGCCCATATGTGGATAAGCTCACCCTTCCCATTGCAGCCATTTTTTTGAGTGTGTGTAGAATATGCTCTTAGGGAACACAAAGCTCCTTTTGTAATCCAGGGACTCGAAAAGGTGTCCTATCCATGTGCTACTTGGGAGATTCCAAAGTGAGACGTCATGTGGAACTTCTATCCCCCTTATTTGAAAATGATCCTAGGATCTGGGCAGGGTTCCTCCTTCCTCTCATAGAGGCCATCGGGACCATCAGCCCTGTGAGGAAGTGTGGTAAGTCAATCTCTTCTGAAACTGGGGAATATTAAGTAGATACATTTTCCTTTTCCTTTCCCTTACCTACAAGGATGAGAGAGATTAGAAGCAAGTAGATTCCAGGTAGGACCAGAAAACCCAGCCTGAAATTATGGGAGATGTGTTTATGTGTGTGTGCCTTCAGGTCAGTGTTGACTCCTGGACAAGTCCCTGCAGTTTTCTTGGCAAGATTTCAGAAGTGGTTTGCCATTGCCTGCTTCCTAGGGCTGAGAGAAAGTGACTGGCCCAGGGTCAGCCAGTTGGCTTTGTGGCTAAGGCAGGACTAGAACTCACGGTCTCCTGGTTTCTAGCCTGTTGCCTTAACCACTACACCTACCTGGCTCTCATAGGAGATATAATCCAGCATCTCTGATGACCACCAAGTTGGTAAGGCTAAGTTAAAGCAAAATACTAATCTTAGAGTACAACATTGGCATTAACTCAATAAAGTTTATGGATTAACTTTTTGTCAAAAATCATCCAAGATTGATTGCCAGGAAGATTGCAGCTGCATTCCAGAGACCACATTCCGGATGTGTATAAAGTTCTTAACAACATTTCTCATTCCTTAGCAACTGTAGAGATTTCTCCATGGATACCTGACACATATTGCATTATTGTGCTGTTTGATACCGTCAATGTCCAGTAATACTAGACATATTTAAAGCAAATTCTTCTGATGTTTGCCTTATTATCTGATATATTACAATGGAAAGCATGAATTCTATGTTAAGGGGATCTTGTAACGTGGGCATTAGTGTACAGTACAATGGCTTGTGGATGAGCATCATCTGATAATGGAAATCCATTCGTGAAGTTGTTCTCAGCATGTCTACACACAGGAGCTTGGTGGGAAAACTTGTGGTCCTTAAACGTAGAGTATGAAAATTGCTATTGTGATATAGACTCTACCTTGTAGCAGTGCACGCTTCCAGATCATGGACAGAAAACTTTGCAAGATTAGGTAATGGGGTGCCTCCTGAGTACTTGGATGGGATGTCCTATGCACAAGTAGTGCTAGCCACCTCAAGCAGATCATGGAATCCCAGTTCTCAATCACATTGGGAGCAGCTTCCGCCATCAGATGTATTCCTTTACAAAGAACTATTAATTTAAACATGGAATATGCATGAAAACTCTCCTCGGCTAAGGGCTTTGTGATGCATTCCCCAGTTTGTGGATTTCAGTAGTGGAATCCATGCATATATTGCTCCCCAATCTACATTTGTTTAGAATATTTATTTATTTATTTATTTATTTATTTATTTATTTAATTTCTATCCCGCCTTTATTATTTTTATAAATAACTCAAGGCAGCAAACATACCTAATACTCCTTCCTCCTCCTATTTTCCCCAACAACAACAACCCTGCTTTTTCCTTAAAACAAAACAATTTTATTTCTGCAAAGTGCTTCATCTTGGGTTTTTCTTCTTTTCCTTTTATGCAGGTTGCAGTCCTTAGTAAAAATTCCAGGAGTTATCACTATATGCTTGCTAATCTGGTAAGTCCTCTACACACACACACACACACACACACACACATACAGTTCCGAAAGAAATCCAGTGCTTCCTTTTCTTATTCTTAATATAAACCTACCTAATTGGTTTTTCCAAAACCTCATAAACAAAAAACGAAAATGCAATGATCCTTTGATATTCATCATACTGTATGTCTCCAAATTTTTCATGGTGATGCCTTATCACACATATACAGATCCCAAAATGAGAAAGAAAGCTCATACATTAGCAAGTATATTGATGTACATATTTATTAGGGAAAACATTAACATAGAAAATGTGAATAATGGTGAAAATAATTAGAAATATATAAGGGGATGTTGCTTGCAAAACAAAAATGCCTATAGAGACACATGGAAAACACACATTTGGATATATTATTATTATTATTATTATTATTTTATTATTGTTGTTGTTGTTGTTGTTGTTCCCTTTTTCTGGAGACTCTTATAAAAACCAAAAGCATTACCAGAGAAGTGATAGAATTAGAAGCTGAGCTAGATCAACCTGGAGTGTCAAGACTATCAGGCCCTCTATTGTTGACCAGAGAAAGGCGACAACCTAAGTGATGATCTTTTGTTTTTAAAGACCCTAAACTACTCAGGGCTTTAATAATCAGTACTGAAAATTAAATCCAGAAAGGATGATGTGGAGATTTAATACATGACAAACCATTTTAGTATTTAAACAGAGATTCTGACGTTCCCATCAGAGTGTATCCAGAGTACAGTGGCTTTTTGGATCTGGACTAGAAATGATTTCTCAGATGTTAAAGAAGCTTCTGAATCAGCCAGAAGTCTCCAACATACTTGTGAACACTGTGAATCAGCTTTCATGTTCTAATCGTTTAAACCTAACTGTATCATCTGTATTTCCTCTCAAATTAAACAGTTTGATAATCCACATCTCTTTTTAATAATATAAAACTCACTCTTGGGAAATACAGCATTGGGCTTAGTTACTTTATAGTTTGTTACAAAAAGTCAAAGTTAATCCATAGTTCCAGCTAATCAAGTTGCCAGGCTACTTAACAACACATGCCTCCAATTCTGGCAATATAGCTAAAGCTTATTGTGACGAGAAGGAAAGATAATGGGCTTTTTATTTAATAGCTTGCACCTTTCATCTAATTTTTGAATGTACTTTGCATTTAAAATGCATTTAAGTGCAGTTTCCAAGCACCTCCCTTGTTATACTGTATATGTAAGTGTGTGCAAAACACAAACAAACCTTGTGGGTCCATGCGGCCTTGGGACTTAAGTGGTGCATCTCAATATACTTCTGATATGCCTGAGAGCCAGTCTGGTGTAGTGGTTAAGGCATCAGGCTAGAAACTGGGAGACCAGGAGTTCTACTCCCACTTTGGGCACAAAGCCAGCTGGGTGACCTTGGGACAGTCACTCTCTCTCAGCTCTAGGAAGGAGGCAATGGCAAACCACTTCTGAAAAATCTTGCCAAGAAAACTGCAGGAACTTGTCCAGGCAGTTGCCTAGAGTCAACATTAACACAAAAGCACCCCCTCTACCCCCAAAAAAGTCTGGGATACGTCCATGCCAAAATACGTATCTCTGATACATGTAAGTATATATCAGCTCAACGGACATGGACACACTCATATGGTTCACTTGGAAGTGGTGTGGAAATGGTTTGCCATAGCCTTCTTCTAAGATTCTTTTCAATCCCCCTGTCTAGTCTACCCCCTGGAATTTTCTGGTGGTTTCTTGTCTGGATACTAACTACAGCTGGCCCTGCATAATTTTTTTTAGATAAAGCAAGTTTGGCTAAGATGCTGCCACCTTGCAGTCTTTCAGCCCATGCTGACCATATCCATTGATTGCAGCCTGGGACCTCAAGCCGTTCCTGACAAAACTGCTAAATGTTAGCGGTCCTGTTTCTCACAGTTTGGTGGCAAAGTATGACATCAACCTTGAGACAGAATAAGTACGCTTTTCAAAAAAGGGGAAAACCCAAATCCTAGCTTTGCCCATGGGTGTGATAAAGCTTTATCTCTTCCCTCTTATCATTCTGCCTTTCAAATGGTTTATCAGAATGGGAACCCACCAACTGGACTCAGCAAATTAACGGCACATTTAAACCTGTGTTTCTTTTCCAAGGTTGGAGGCTGTGTTTTTGACTGCTTCCAAGCTGAAATAAACCACTAAAATGTTTCTGTTGCCTTTCAAGGGTTTTACAGACATCTCGGTGGAAAGAGTGGTCCAGGCTGGGGCCAATGTAACTGGATTTCAGATTATTAATAACGAAAACCCATTGGTCCAACAGTTTATGCAACGTTGGGTAAGACTTGATGAAAGGGAATTTCCTGAAGCCAAAAATTCTCCATTAAAGGTAAGTGTTGCAGACTACTGGAAAGAAGGTGGTGGGGGGAGGAAAGGACTACCATTTTCAGAAGACATAGATTTGTTGAGTCCTCTTTGTTTGTAGCTCAGCTGTGGATGCTGTGGGTTGAGTGCTAAACTTTTATTTGTTTTGAACAAGACTTAGGGATCTAGTTGAAGACAAGACTCCACATCACTGTGAACCACCTCTAACAAGTCTTAAACTTTGGCTTACAAACCACAATGGCTTGACTCAAACAATCTAGGTTGCGCTGTAGTGAGACCTTTGAATCAGGCCATGCTTTGCATGCAGAAAGTCACAGTTCCAGGCCTGGTGTCTTAGAAAGCTTTCAGATCTTGAAATGCTGGAAGCCACTCCCTCCAGCTTTATTTCTCCAAATAGATGCCTCTCAGACATGTTGAAATTCAACTCTCCTAACATCCAGTTACAGTGTCTGGGAATTACAGGAACTGAAATCCAATTAGATGGAGGTAACAAGTTGGAAATGGCTGATGTAGATAATACTGAGCTAGTGATCTGATTCAAGGTAGATCATCTTCCTGCATTTCTCATACCTGATTGCTTCAATACATTCAGCTGAATATAAATAGCTGTACATTCAGCTATTTACAGTAGTTTATTTTCCCTGTTCTGTTGAATGGAGGAAGGGTGGTGGACAGGGTTTTTGCTGTTCCATGACTCACTCCAGTGATAGCTTGCAAGGTGCATTCTTTGTTGGTCAGCTGGAAGAAAACAGGATGAGATTGATTGACTGACAGCATTATTTGGGAATTCCCTTCAACAGCAACAGAAATGAAGACAACTGTGGATTGATATTGAACTGCTTTATGAGGTTTAGGAGCTGATATGCTCACCAGAGTAGGACACATGGTATAAATCCATCCACCCACCCACCCATCCATCCATTCAACAATCAGTCAATCAATGATGGCCTCTGATGCAAAAATAATAATAAAACTAAACAAAACATGTCAAGGAGCCAAACTGGATGAGAGAAGTCCAAATTACTCTTCTCTACAAGGAATAATAGCATGACATCTTCCCTCTGGCCATATCTGTCCTGTTCTGATGCCAGCAGGCAGCTCCATAACAACAGTAACCTGAAAGAACACTGATGCATAAAATCTAACATGCATTAGCCCAGAATGAATGAGCAATTCTTACATTTTATCAACTGTATAACTGGGGCCTGTGCACTTCAAGTGCTGTGTTTTTGTCTCTAGGCAGAACCTTTTATATCCTTGCTTATTTCTTGATTCACTTTGTATCCTGCCATTATTCAGGAGTTCAGGACCAGAGTACACACCACTCCCTCCTCCCATTTCTGTCCCCCACAACAACAACCCTATGAAGTTGGTTGGGCTGAGATTGAGTGACTGGCTTAAGTCACCCATGAGCTTCTCTGGCTGAGGGTGGACTTCAACCTGGTCCCAATCCAACACCATAGGAAGTTTCAGAGGGTGGGAAGGTGTGGTTGAAGCTGATATGATCCAAGGCTGATTGCACATTGCCATAAATAAGAGCTCTGAATCATATCTTAATGCTCTTTAACTACAGTTAATTTAGGAAAGAGCTTTTTTCACAGTAATGAACTCTTCTGCTGTTGTATTTATGTATTTACTTATTAAATACATTTCTACCCTGTCATAATGAAAATGACTCCCAGCAGCTTACATAGAATATAAAAAGAACCATTTAAAACCTCCACTGTCCCATGTAAAACAAACAGGAACTAATAAATAACAGTGGTAAAGACCACAATCAGCCACACCACCAACCCCAGAAAAAAGCAATAAAAAGCCGGGGTGGGGAAGAGGAAAAGATGGCACCACATATAAACTCAGGGGAAAGTTTTCCTCTTTAAATACTCTTAATGTTGAGAAACACTTTGGATTTGTAATACATGAACAGTGTTTATTAAACTGACAACCCCACCCCTTGGGGGGGGAAAGTAAATTTGATTAGGAAATAAAATTGGCTAGAGATGAGAGCCTGGGTGTTTTAATTTATTCAATATTTCATCAGCTCTCTCCTTCCCTCTCTGGCTTCACATGTTCATGCATTTGTTAGCAGAATATGAATAAAATAGAAAATTAGATTTGTCTCTTGGTATGGTGTGGAAGGGATGGCAGGACGGTTTCTGATAATTGAGGCAGCCTGATTGGAAAATTGTGGGGGGGGGGTGTTCAAGAAAGACAATGGCAGGTTTATGTAACGCTTAATTGGCCAGCTATTGGAGAACAACAGTCGGAATTCTTTGTGCAAGAACAGCAAGCAAAAAGTAGAAATTTCGTCTCTGGTGCATATTATAGAATACTCTGTGATATGTAAGGATTTTCAGTTTTTCTAAACAAGGAACAAACTTTGCCTAAAACCAAAAAAAAGTCAGGTGGAGGAAGTTACAAAGCAAAATGGGGAAGAAGCATAGCTCTGGGTTAAGCCCACAGGCAAGGTGTAGATCAATCTCTAGGTTGGGCTGGTAAGAGGAGGAGAACTGTGGTGGTCTACAGTAGAAGGCATCTGCTATCTCCTTTTCAGACCGGATTTTTATTAAAAGTTATCAGCTTTCCATTCTTGTTTGTTGTGTGGAAGCATTCTCATGAAAGCAGCAAGCTCCTGCAGATGTCCACATTATGCCTCCTGTTCCTATGAGATTTTCCCTTGTAAACCCTGTTGAATTAGCTCACCCTGCCTGTGACTGTGTTTCACAAATCCTGTTGATTATTTTGTGAGGTTTGGGGAGCGAAGAATCCAATGGCCCTATTTATGTTTTTGTTTGAGTTTTTTTTCCCTAATAACCATATCGTTACCAGTGTTTTATTCAACTGATTCTTTTTTCAGCTTTGTTTCCTGGTCTTAGCAAACCCATGTCTGGTCATATTCCATATAACACAACATCAGCAAAACAACTGCATCTGTAATCGTTCTTGCCAACAGAATGCTGGTAGTTTTTGATGAGCGCTAGCTTGCAAAGACTTCTTTCAGCTGGTATCACAATCACCAATATTGTGCAAAAAATTCATAGCGCTCTACACAATTCATTGAAAATTAAGGGTTGATTTCATTTAAGATGATAAGCGGTCTGGCATATCTTCTTTTCCAAAAACAGACCTGCTGGTATTTCTGTTATCAAAAGAACTTCTTATAGTCTTTCTCCCCACCCCCCACCCCCAAGTGACATCTATTCTATCTTGCAGTTCATTCTCTTCATCTTTCTAGAATTGAAGGACTAGATTAGGCTGATTAATCTTGTGGGCGAATGGACGAATACTCCTGTACAACCTATTAACTTCTTCGTTAATTTCTAGTAAATCACCCATGGATTTTAGCCACAATGGCTGGTTAATTTTGTCAAATGTGATAACCAGTTATTCATAGATGCATGTGCATGTATGGTACAGAATGCTGACCGTGAAAATACAATTTATTCAGAAAAGAGACTAACTTCTAGTTTCAGAAAGTCCCTCTTTATCTGAAGTAAATATAATACATTGGGTTTTTTGGGGGAAAAAACTGGCAGGGGTGGAGGGGAGATAAAAACCATTGAGAGATCTTACCTTCCTGTGAGTGGGAAAGTTTATCAGATTTATAAACTCAATCAGAACTGTAATTTTGAACCTCATGAAAAAACTGTGGAAGTGTCCTGTGAAGGTATTTTAGGGTAGAATAATAAACAGATTTATTGCTAACTGCATGTGTGAGTTAACACAAAATGCAGCCCAGAGAGATATACTTCATAGTTGTTCTGGTTTTAAAATCAGACAAGCTGTGTTGACTAATTCATTTTTTAACAAAAGGAGAAGGTTGCTACAACAATTTCCCCCCTTCACCGCCCCCCAAGGGAGAAAAATGGTGTCATATATTATTGTCTGTGTTAACATTTGGAGAAGGTTACTGTGATAATGCCACTAGTAATCTAAAGACATTTTAAAGCTTCTGGAGAATGGGGTTGAAGAACAAAACAAAACTCTCTCTGGAGAGTAAATTTGCATAAAATTGGGAGATGCATTTTTGGCACAGTATGTCTGCACATATCAGCTCTTCCATTCCATGCACTTTGTAACTGTTCTTGTGGTTTGCTGTGATTTGTTGTAAATAATCCTATTTTTAATGGAATTTTACATTGTTACCCATATCAAGGGTTAACATGCCTACTGGCACTCTCATGCCACTGCTTTAAAATGGCAGTCTTGGAAAGAGGACCATAAATGAGGCACAGAAAAAGATAGGACAACTCTTTCCATCTTTCTTTTTTTAGCAATAGTATAATTTCAGAACGGTACTTAACACCTCAAGGAATGTGGAGTGGTTATTATTATGTAATTTCTTACTGTGCACACTCAGAAAATGATCCAGAAGAAGCACTTCAGACCTCCATGAGGGCAAGCAGAGAACTCTCTCTAATATTGGTTAAAATTTACTTTACTAAGCTGATTCATTAAAGCAACTGTGACCCTTAAAGCAGCTGCATCTTTTTGCTACAGGCTGAAAAAAAGACAGGCTGCACACAAGGTCTTAAGAGCCTTCTGAATCATTTTTTGAAAATTGTACAGCTGTAGAGGGCAAAGGGAATGGCCTTGAAGGACAGGAGGAAAAGGTGTTACCAAGGCAATGGTCAGATAAGAGGGGCTTGAACCGGTTCCAAGAAACTAATTTGAGAAAACATCTGAGTCACGCCCCTCCCTAGTTCACACAAAGATAAAGTGAGTGAGGAGGAAGCCAATTCAGCCTTACAAGATTCTGTTTAAGTGAAAATAGTCCTGACCTGCAGTATATGGCATTGGTTTCTTAGTCTGGTCTACCTTATAGGGCTGACACAGCCTTGCTAGGTATTGTGATATTACTCAACATTGTTTAAGGAGGGGAAAAAAAGAGAGAGAGAGGGAGAGACCTCTCCCACATTGGGGGAGAGGGGCGGTAATATAAATCAACAAAAAAAAAAAAACCACCCAGAAGGTAATGGAAGTGATAAAATAGCATTAATAAATAAATAGCACAGGAAATACATAAAACATACAAACAAACAAACAAATAAATAAATAAATTTGTGGGATGAAGTTCACTTACTTGTCTCTTTTACATCTCCTTTAGTATACATCTGCATTGACCCATGATGCAATACTTGTCATAGCGGAAGCGTTCCGGTACCTCCGAAGGCAGCGGGTAGATGTATCCCGGAGAGGTAGTGCTGGAGATTGTTTAGCCAACCCAGCTGTGCCCTGGAGTCAAGGAATTGATATTGAGAGAGCATTGAAAATGGTAAGGATTTAAGCAACAGCATCCTATATCATCTTAGTGAAAGCCAGTTTGGTATAGTGGTTAAGGCTCCAGGCTAGAAACCAGGAGACTGGGAGTTCTAGTCCACCTTAGGCCTGAAAGCTGGCTGGTGACTTTGGGCCAGTCCCTCTCTCTCAGCACACAACATCAGGCTTGGGCAACAAGCCTGTCAGTCAATTCATGTTGCAATCAACGGATCAACATTTGGTTGATCTGAAAAAGAGGACCCTGCGCCTGCAGGAAAAACACTAGGAAGAAAAAAAAATCCTATATTCCAAGGATAGCAACCTATATTTTTCTTGTCAAAGGCTTTATTTTTTCACTTACTTACCGTTCTTATTTACTTACTTGAGGTCGATCCATCCATCCAATATCCAATGTTTTTTGTATAGTTTACAAAGTTACTTAAACCATTAGAAGTTTCTAAAATATGTTTTATCCCCGCCCCAGAAAAAACCACCCAGAAGGTAATGGAAGTGATAAAATAGCATTAATAAATAAATAGCACAGGAAATACATAAAAGACAGAAAATCAACTGCACTGTAGAATAGGCACTTAAAATCAAAATGCACTTTTAAAAATGTAGAAATACTTGGGATAAGAGAATGAGCTATTTTGGTTCTGGAAGGATATTAAGGTATATTTTTGCCAGGCATATTTTGTTGTGAAGGTCTTTTCATAAATGCCCCCCTAAGTGAGAAGAACATCCCCATTAGGAGGGGGGGTAGATACAGTTGGCAGAGTTAGCCAAAAGTAGATAGGTCAGCCATTCTCTCTCTTTTGGAACCTGAATTTGTGACATGCTTAAGGACAAATCCATCTGCTGTTTGATTTTGATGGAATTGCTGAAAAATGAGTTTTTATGGAACAATGGTTCTTGTATACTGGGCAATGCATGGATGCCAATTTCTTTGCCACTTTCTATATATTGTCATCTTGCAACTTTACAATTGTGAAGGTTCAAGTTCAAGGAATGACAGGAAATATCCAGTTTGACACCTATGGACGTAGAACCAATTATACGATTGATGTGTATGAAATGAGACCTGGCGGGCCACGGAAGGTAAGCTGCAGTTAGGTAAATGTAGAGACAAAATCACTCTCTGCCCCCCAAGTTGTTATAGGAAAAGATCGGTTGGATGACTGTCAAAATATCAGATGAACCCACGGGATGGAGAAAGGAATGGATGGATTTCAGGTCCAGCTCCTAGGTATCTTTATTTTGACAGTTTACTCAGTGGAGTTTTTAAGCAATGTTGAGTCACAAATTTTGTTACATAAAAAAAATTGCCCAGTGACCTACCACCAGATACTAATCTCCCTAAGGCCTGGGCCTGCTACAGACAATAAGTCTTGGATCAGGGAAACTTGGCTACAAATATATTTTGCCCATGGAGCTAACTAGATTGACCTGGGGATTCAAGAGACTGAAAGAGAAGAGACAAAGTGAAAAAGTGAGGAGGCTTCAACTAAGATCCCTATCAAAGGTTTTGGGGCTGTCCAAGTGTCCAACTAGTCACATACTCCCCACTCACAAGTGGCAACATGATGCTAATCCTGGGCACTTTCCAGTTCTCCTCTCCAAAAGTACACCATAGGAGGGCTTGTTCCCACCCTTGTTACTCCTATGAGAAAGGGGAGAGGAAGGAATTTTAAAGGCATGTTTTTAAAAGGAAAAGGGAAGCCTACATTTTTTAGTCTGAGAATGTCCAGCAACTTCTAGTTACAGTGAGAGAGGAGAAGCCCATTTACCATTGTACAGTAGTATCTATCTATCTATCTATCTATCTATCTATCTATCTATCTATCTATCTATCTATCTATCTATCTTGAATAACATAAATTCACTATCTCATAGGCTGGTTACTGGAATGAATATGAGCGATTTGTGCCTGCAGTCGACCCTACCATTTCCAATGATACATCCTCAGTTGAGAATAGAACCATTGTGGTGACTACCATCCTTGTAAGTTGCACACCAGCCAGTGTGTAATTAGCTTATAGAATAAAAAGCTGACTTTCTCCAAATGGGGCATAAGGTGATTTACCTCCCTTTAGTCATTGTTTTCTAAACTAGACTCCTTCAGGTCAAACTCATCTCCTGATGTCTTCCTGGACACACACATCCATGTAGTTTTCTCAACAATGATATGGAATGGAACAAGTTAGCTATTGCCCTTTTATCAGTAGCTTAACCTGGTGGGAGACATGACCTAAAGCTAGATTCCTTGTCAGAATGAGAGTCATTGATTGATTAAGAATTCAAGACTTTACAATGTATATCAAGGTTAAAGAATTAGAGGGAGTTGCAAAACAAGAAAAGGGGAAAACAAAGAAGAATGAGAGAACTACTCTGAAGAGGCTGAATAGCTGTTACCCTAATACATACATGCAGAGTTGACCACATACAGAACTAAGTAATTGCAGCTCAACTTTAATCAGCCCAGGAAAATGCTGCTACGGGAACAAAGGGCAGAAGACAAAAACTCTTCCCCCTTTTAAAAAGTCTTTGAAAATCTCCCCTAAGAGATCTCCCCTAATACCTTCTGGCTTCTGATTAGTTGCTCAGTTTGATCTTCCCCAGCTTTAATAGTTCTGCCTACTTTCTGAACTGACAGACAGGTCAGGTTTTCCTTAACTCCCTAAATTTCCTACATTTCCTTAATGTTTGAACCTCTTGGGTTGGGATTTCTCCCCATTTGCTCTAATGTCTACCCTGGTTTCCCTACCTTATTTTCTCCTTGTGTCATTTTTCAGGAAGCACCCTATGTGATGCGCAAGCAGTCTCCTGACCAAAAGGAAGGGAATGAGAAATACGAAGGCTATTGTGTTGACCTTGCTTACGAAATTGCAAAACACGTCGGGATTAAATATGTCCTGTCCATTGTACCTGATGGAAAGTATGGCGCGAAGGATTCTGAGACTAAAATGTGGAATGGCATGGTGGGTGAGCTGGTCTATGGGGTAAGTCCTTGTATGTTGCGGTTTTGCTAATAGTTTGCCTTATTAGTTATGTTCCCAAAGTTAAACACATAGATCTCTTCTCCATCTGTCCATCTTGGCCCAGCTCCTTAGATGCACGTGCAAGAATATCCAGCAAAACTGGACTAGATAAACTGTGCTGATTGCCCAGGAAATAAAGCCAGACTTGCGGGAATGATATTAAAGGCAAAACTGAAGTACTTTGGCCACATAATGAGAAGACAGGACACCCTGGAGAAGATGCTGATGCTAGGGAGAGTGGAAGGCAAAAGGAAAAGGGGTCAACCAAGGGCGAGATGGATGGATGATATTCTAGAGGTGATGGACTCGTCCCTGGAGGAGCTGGGGGTGTTGACGACCGACAGGAAGCTCTGGCGTGGGCTGGTCCATGAAGTCATGAAGAGTCGGAAGCAACTGAACAAATAAACAACAAAAACATATCCTTATGGACATCTTTAGCTCTGTGATTTCAGATATTCACCAGTTAGTTGTCTCAACCAAAGGAAACAGACAAGTTTGCTGAAAATGTTTAATCATGTCATTGTAGAGGACAAACACCTATCAGAGTTAATTGCCATGGAATAATGGACATTCTAGCAAGAATTTCCTCTTCACAGCTGCCCTGAAGGAATTCTAGGAGTGAAAATTCTCTTTGTGGTGGCTCCCTATGTGATTTGGAGAATTGCTGTGGGAACAGGAGATTTTGTGATTTGAAATCTCATTGTTTCATTAGTGATGAAGGAATGGAATTGGCCTTCAGTGGTCAGCAGAAATGTGAGATGTAGAATTTTGAGAAATCTGTATCATACTCCCACCTTCCCATGAACTTTCCCATTAATTGTGCTTCATATTCTCTTCCCCTTAAACAGCTCTGGGCCTTATTCCCTGTTGAGTGACAGAAGAGTAACATCTCTTTAGAGTCTTTTTTCAGATCTTCTACAGCTTTGTAGCATTTCTATTCATCGTCGGTTTGGTTTTGGCCTCTAAAAGGAGGCCCAATCCTTCCCACAAAAGTACATATGATAACATAGCATGAAGTCCTCTCCTGGAATTCCCGGTGCCAAAATGTATGGTATTTACATCAAGAAGAAAACTCTATCATGCAAAATATACTCTGAGCATCCTTAACAGGTTCTCAGATGAAAGAAACAGATGCTTGTTCTAAAGGCAGGATACGGAACACAAGTGGTGCTTTGACGTTACAAGGATGTCGGTGTAAGTTATGCAAAATCAAGCACTCCCTTGACATCCAAGTTCTTGAGGACTTTGACTAAATGGAGAAGAAGTGAAGGCTGCCTTGCTCTGTGCTGGCCCTTGGGTTAATGTGTCAAGTAATATGTGACCAGATATTTAACCTCAAAGAACTTGACATTTACCCACAGTAAATTCTGGATGAGTGATATGAACTTGATCTCACCCAGCAAGGATTTGTAAGACACCTGGAGTCTTTGTGATGTAAATGTTCTCGTTCAGTGTGAAAAAGCAATTCCTTGCCATTCCGAATGTCACCATTCAGATTGTTTCTGTGCACAGACTGTTTCTGTTCAGGAAGCTGTGTCTGCATGGACTGTCATTCAATCATCACAGCTTCCAGAAAAGTGTGCAGAGTGCTTAGGGCAGGGATGCAATCAGATATTGCATAAGTGTATACTCAGAAAAAAGTCCCACTTTGATTAGTAGGCTTTGCACTGAAAAGTACAACTGATCTTGTGTATCTTTACTCATATGTAAGATCAACAATAAGGGATTGTTTCTCAGTGAAAGTATTTAGTAGAGCATCTTCTAAGTTCTAACCACCCAGAGTCACTGGGAGTCGGGTGGCTTATAAATTTAATAAATAATAATGATTTAATTATTATTAGTATTAGGCCTGCACAAGTAGCTATATATAGATTTGGGTGCTTAATAATTTTAGTGTTAAGATAGATAATACAAATGCAATTTGTCTAGTATCAATAAGATAAGATAAGTTTTTTTTTCTTTAGCAGAAGCAAAATATTTCCTACTCCCTTTTCCCCTTCCTTGAGTGATTTACATTACTTTGCGATTCAGTAATTGATTGTTGTTGTTAATGTTGACTTTACCCAACAGGAAGGGTGCTTTTGAGTTCCATTTATGTACCCTTTAGCAAAACCATATTGCAACCAAATGCACTTCACTGTACCTAGGGAAATGGCAAGATTAAACTGATCTTAATAGGCTAGGCAGCCAGTTTGGTGTAGTGGTGAAGGAACCAGGCTAGAAACCAGGAGACAGTGAGTTCTAGGCCCGTTAAAACCTTAGGCATGAAACCAGCTGGGTGACCTTGGGCCAGTCACTCACTCTCAGCCCAAGCAAGGAGGTAATGGCAAACCACTTCTGAAATCTTGCCAAGAAAACTGCAGGGACTTGCCCAGGCAGTTGCCAGGAATCAAGACTGACTCAAAAAAAAAAAAAGGGGGCGGCGGTAATTATCTATATATATAATAGATAACCATTTTTCCCATCATAGGAGCATAAACAAGCAATATCCCAGCTCTTGAACTTTATCTGCTCATCCCCCTGCACTCAATCTCTCCCTCCAAGTTAACTTGCCTACAAGAACACAAGATAAGGGGAGATATGGCTTGTTTTGGTCTCTGCAATGAGACCTCAATTGTATGCCCTCCACCATTCAGTGAACTTCAGATGCAATGGACAAAGGTTTTGTTCAGACTTCACCCCTCAGTTACAAAGTCTGTTGTATCTGAAGCCTTCCAGATGATTGACAGCAATTATGTAAATGAAATAACTTGATGCAAATGAGTTCAACTGATGGGAATGACTTCTATTATGTCAATTTGTTTTTAATGGATATTCAGCTCCAGTGGGCATCCCTTCCATTTACTATATTTGCCCATTCAGGAAAGCTAAGAACAGCACAAAGGTGTATAGAATCTGAGATGCCTCCTGGGAGCTTAGCTCTTCCCCAAATTGCCACCAGATTATAATTTTTGATGTGCCATATGAGAAAATTACTAAATACATGGGTAAGGAATTATAGCTAACAGTTTTTAATTAAATACTTCAAATGAATTAAAATTTGTTTCTATTCTGACCTCACTGAGGTCTTTTTCCCAGCTCCACTTAGTTTTTAGAACATGTAATTCAAAGACTAGATGTGGCTAGACATAAGTCTCAGCCTCGAGTCTGAACGCTTGAGTTGCCTGTTGGTACCAGCCCCTTTTCATCTTCCTTGGAATATATCTAAGCACATGCTATTCCTATGATCCAACTAGTGAGATCATCTAAGATTAAGATATTTTGATCTGCAGCAGATGTATCTTGTGAACGGAGAAGAGTTTACAGCTAACTAAACTTTCGTGCAAATGCCAAAGTTTCCTAGAACGACTTGGCTCAGGTCCAAATTCTCATGACTCCTTTTGGGCTTAGTCCAACTCAAAAGGCTGCTTGCTGTTTGAATGCATTACTTGGAGCCCAGGCATGATTGCACTCCTCAGCCTTTCTGTGTGGGGACAACAAAACTCTGTGGGGACAGTGTTTGGTAACACTGTCAAGAAAACTGCCCAGAGGCAGTTGCAAGGAGTTAAGTTCGATTTGAGGGTGTATTTACTTAGATGAAGAATGTTAATTGTCTCCATTTCACTGTCTGAAAGGCTCCTTCTACCCCCAAATCAGGAGCATTCTTATTAGTCAGGGGTTTGCCTTGACAAGGAGAGGATAACAAATTCCTTGCCCCAGGTTCCTTGCAAATCAGGGAAGATGACTCTTAATTTACAATAAGGATATTGTAAATAGCTATATGAGCAAGCCAGTTTGATGTAGTGGTTAAGGCACCAGGCTAGAAACTGGGAGACCGTGAGTTCTAGTCCTGCCTTAGGCACAAAACCAGCTGGGTGACCTTGGGCCTCCCTTAGCAACCTCAATTGTGACCAGCAACTCTGTTGCTAAGTGCCGTGGTTGCTAAGCGGAAAATTATGTGACCACAACAGACTTATGACATCACTGCCCATTCAGTCATTAAGCAAGATATCACGTGACCATGACTTGCAATTTTACTTCTGCATTCTCCAGTAACTCTGCTTGTTAGAAGCCGGTTGGGAAGCATGCAAATGGCAATAAAGTGACCGCAGGATGCTGCGACAGCTGTAAATGCAAGGACTGGTTGTAAAGCTGTTTTTTTTTTTTACAACATAGTAACTTTGAAGGGTTGCTAAACGAGGCAGTCAGTCAGCAAGGACTAGCTGTAATTTTGGCATCTTTTGCGCAATGCATTCTCTTCTTCCTGGCCCTTGAAGGGGAAAGGGAAGCTGGGGGTGGACCCTCAAGCTAATATTTGGTGACCAGCCATCAAGACATCCCTCCTTCTGTTCCTTTCTCTCTGCCATTGGGACTAGTAATGTTGTTTTCTGAGCTTAAATGGAAGCTCGATACAGGAGAAGTTTTACTCAGCATCAAATTCCAAAACACACACAAGCTTTCCCCAAGAGTTATTTTAATTCCAGCAGCAGACAAGAGAATGCCATATGGCAATTCACCGGAAAGAAGGGAGGAGATGGCTTAATAATAAGTCCACAACACATTTTGAAGATTAAAAATTTCAACCAGACTAATATGCCATTCATTTGCACTGCACTTTTGCTTCCTCTCTGGAGCTTAGAAATTTATGACAAAAGTCAAAAGCACCAATCTGGGTGTTTCTCCCAATACCTTCCCCCTAACATGCATTGTGTGGAAAAATGATTGACACTGGTTGCCTTAACAGATATGGGGCAACAGACCTGAAGAAACTTGGCTTCCGGTGCAACCAGTCCACCCAAGAACAGCCAAGTGGAATAGGTACACAGTCCATGGTTTCATCTTGTCTGTCATAGCCCTATAAAACAAGCTATGGCCAAGCCATATAGCCAGTACACAGAGGAACTGAATCCATATTATTAATACTGGGTTCCTGAGAGAAAGTTCCTTCTCTACTTCACTCACAGTCAGCATTAGAAGTTCCCTAGACTGGGAGGTATTTTGGATATGTATGGTTTTGTTTTACTTAGGTTGATTGTTCAGCTTTGGGTTTTTTATTTGTGCGCCTGCCCAGAGTCACAGGCGTGAGATGGGTGGCTGTATAAGTGCAATAAATAAAATAAATATACCGCTACAGTATGGGAAGGGGGATAGGTGGAGCTGGCTTTCTCAGTTACACATCTCTCCAATGTTACGCAGCTTCCTGAAACTTCCTAAAACTGCTCCTCTTTGGCCATAGGTGATCTGGAGGGAAAGCCCTCCCCCGCCCCCATTTTTCCACAGAGGGCTCAAGATGGGAACACAAGAAGAGCATTGCTGGATGAAGCCAAGGACGCCACCCCTCCAGAATTCTTAGTCTCCAAAAAAAAAAAAAAAAATGACCAACCCAGCCATGTTTGGGAAGCACATAAGCAGAGGCAGGAACATGGTCACCCTCTTCTCTACTGTTCCTTAGATTCTGGGTCTGGCCAGTCTGTCACAAGAGTGGAACATGCTGCCTGCAGATCTGTCAGAGACATGTAGGGCATTTCGGTCTTCTCCAAAGGGAGGAAGCATAAGGAACTGCAGACCCAAGCAAGAGCAACATTCCCAAGAGGTAGAAAGTGCTAACAGCTTAGGATTCCATGTCAGAGGTGCAGAGAGACGAGGACTACTGTTGTTTTAATAAAGATGTCTTGCTGTAATTTTCTCTTCTTCTTCTTCTTCTTCTTCTTTTTTATATGTGTGTGTGTTCTGTCTTTCCAGAGAGCAGATATAGCTGTTGCCCCCCTGACTATAACACTGGTCCGAGAAGAAGTCATAGATTTTTCCAAACCCTTTATGAGCCTGGGCATTTCTATCATGATCAAGAAGCCCCAGAAATCTAAACCGGGGGTCTTCTCCTTTCTGGATCCTTTGGCCTATGAAATTTGGATGTGTATAGTCTTTGCTTACATTGGCGTCAGCGTAGTTCTCTTTCTAGTCAGCCGATTCAGCCCTTACGAGTGGCATTTGGAAGATAACCAGGAAGAGCCTCGGGACCCTCAAAACCCTCCTGACCCACCAAATGAATTTGGAATATTTAACAGCCTTTGGTTTTCCCTGGGTGCCTTTATGCAGCAAGGATGTGATATTTCTCCAAGGTTGGTTTTGGCTTCTTTTCTATTCCTCTCACGCACCCATCACCTTTTTGCATTTTATGGCTTGTTGGCTGATAACCATGGTGCATATATGTTTCGCAGAGAGATTTCCCAATTGCTCTCCCAAGTTTTCTTTCTAATCTGCCCTTCGACGACATCAGCGTCCTCTATCAAATGGCCGTCACTGAGGGATATTGCTAATCGAAGCCGTTCTCTCGCCCGTAGCTGCCAGAACTTATATACACCATGTTGAGACTGTAAAATGCATCGGGTTTCCTTTTTCACATCTCTCATCGATGCTTGGAGAGCTACCGTGTTTTTGCTGCATAGCTCATTTTACGGTCATCTGCTTGGTGCATGTAACACTTTGATGTCTGCTTTGCAAGATGATGGCTAATGCTTCATGAAGCCCATATGTAACAGCATTTAAAATTAAAACACACACCTGCATGACCCTATGCTGTTTGTTGGTGCTCATGCTAACCTTTTCGGCCCTTCCTTCTCTGTGGGTTTTTTTTTAAATTTTATCTGATGCTTTTCTTGTCGTGACCCTTTTGTCTTTGATTTCCACTATTCCTGACATTTGGAACACGCTCATTCCTCCACAGATGCCCTCTCAGAGAACTGTTATGTATTGACTTGTGTGCGCCTGTGTGTGTGTGCTGCGGAGTGATTTTGGCTGCGTCTCGTAGCTACCCCAGCAAAGGTCAGGGAGCCAGAAATGCAATAGTAGTGGGGAAGGTCCAGCAAAGAACTGAAGCACAGAGGTTTAGCATGTTTAAACAAGCACTGTATAATTAATTATGAGTCCCTTCCTCATGAGAATACAATGCTCAGCCTCTGGAGGGATAATTTAGCAGGTACAAAAAAGACAACATGGAATCAGGTTAAAAATGGGCTCTCCTTCTGAATTATAGGAGTTTATTTGGAGCTATTAGACAAATTGACTTCTTTTCTTACAATGGAGCTGTGCAATCCTCATCTTCCTGGCTTGAGGACTGGTAGTAGAGTCTGTTGGTTAATAGGCACCGGTCAAAGGGCAACACTGTAGGACAGTGTTTCTCAACCTTGGCCATTTTAAGATGGGTGGACTGGCTGGGCAATTCTGGAATTTGAAGTCCACACATTTTTAAATGGTCAAGGTTGAGAAACACTGCTGTAGGAGATGGAGGACTAGGGCAGGGACAGGTTGTCTCTGGCTGCTTCCACCTGAGATCTATCCACCAGTTCAAAATTAGCTTGCAGTCTGTCAGATCACATGACATCAGCTGTGTCCAGGAGCAGAGTTAATTGCCGGCTCAGCTGCAGGATATTCGAAACCGCAGCAAAGCTTTCCAGGTAAAGTGCTGGCAAAGCCATGGATGGTCTTGCCCACTCCTAGCTTTTTTTCGTTCCTAGAAGCTCAGCTGCTTCTCAGAGTATAGAAGAGGGAAAGTGAAGATGATTATGGGCTGGTTTCAAGCTGCTTTGGAAGGCAGAGGGAATAGAAATGGTGGCAGTATGGAAGTATATTGGTAGGTGCAGACAAACAAGAGGAGAAGCTTGTTGTCCAGGAAGTCCACTTTCTGGTTTAGACATCTGACTGTCCATTTTTGGGAAGTAAAAAACTGGATTAAGTAGGCATCATTTCAGTCAGCAAACGACATTAGGATTATTCTGGATTAGTTGCATGTGGATTCCATTATGGATACAATCAGGGTTCTTTGGGGGCAATTACAAAGTACTGGCGTGGTGTGCCACCAGGACTTATTTTATAGCTGCCCATTGGCCTCTTTCACCAATCATTCTGCTCACATTTGGGATTATTTTGGGGTGGTAGTGTTTGCAGAAGCAAGTGATTTTATTTTCTAAAGCTTTTTTGTTTCCAGTAGTGAAATAAACAAACGCACACTTTTGTAAAGAACTTTAAGTTTAGTCCAAATTGAACCTTTCCTTTGATCCATTTCATCCAGGATTTTTTCTTCTGTAAATGCAGTGTTTTACAGCCTGTCCTCCAAGTTGAGACTTTTTTAAAACCTGGATTTAACCTGGAACCCCAGTCAATGCGAAGCAGGTTCTCCACCACTAAGCAATAGGCCATTCTACAATTGTTCCTCAAATTCCCAGTCTTTATGAGCAAAATCAATGTATTTGGATTATCCTCTTCTCCCATCATGGCACTGGTTTAATCCACTTTGTCCTTTGATAAACACTGCCATTTTCAAAACAGTCTTTTTGTTATTCACAAGGAGCTTGGTGTATGTATGTGAGGTTTATCCAGCCCTAACGTGTCTGTTTAGAAGTGTGGTACCAATGGATTTCCTTTTCTTTTTTTTCCCTCTTTGACCTTTTAGAAACAGTTTGTTCCTCAAACTAGTGATTTGCGATGTTCAATTAAACTGGACTGTGCCAAGCTCTTTCTCTCCCTCTCTCTCAACTGTTACATCATTTTGATGAGATCTGTCAGAAGCAGTGAACATCCTTAATCTGATACTTGTGGCCCCAGTGGAACACTGGAATAAAGTCATGTTTTATGAATATACTGTTTACCTAAATCAAGAGAGTGGGAAAACCTTGGATGTGCAAAACTTCAGGGGTATCCCCAGGGAAAAGGGCCATCAGAACAGCCAAGATGGTGGCCGCATCCCCACAACTGAAGCCCAGCCCTTGCAAAACATTCTCTTCTGGGCAACTGCAAAGGTTCCATTTTGGGGGTTGATCTGGCTGCGTTTGCATTTCAGTCTTCCAGAACAGGAAATGGTTTGTGGTACTTTGAATGGCTGGACTGGAGGAAGAATTGCCCCAGAATGTTCTGTCCCCAGAACAAAATGTTTGGCAGATATATAGAAAAATCCCAAGTGGTATACAGGTGTTTAAGGCATTTGTAATAAAGCCGTTTGCACTCTAGACCAGTGCTTCTCAACCTTGGCCACTTGAAGATGTGTGGACTTCAACTCCCAGAATTCCCCAGCCAGCGTGGGTTTAGTCCAGATTCACCCAGGCCCCAGGAAGTTTGTTTGTGTGCAGTGCTTCCTGTCAAGCTTTGTCTTTTTCCAACCCAAGTTTTTCCATCTTACCCTCCTGTCTGAGCACAACTTCTAGCTTTCTCCTTGTGCATGAATGCTTTGCAATTCAATCCTAAAACCACAAATGCAGTTTTGCCTGTTTGCTTGCTCTAAAGATAATGTGTAGTGCTAACATTTTAAATTGCTGTTGACCATGTACTTAGCCATTAATGGACCGGGAAAATAAGCATAGGACATCATGTGGAAAGCTGTGGGTGCTGGGTTGGTTGGCTGGTTTCCACTACACCTGTTCTTCTTCAGTAAATAGAATCTTGTAAGGTTTTTGTTAGTCTCTTGAGATGAGCCTTAATAGGGCTGTGTGGCACTTGGGATTCAAAAGCAGAAAGTTGGTTTGGAGCACGGGGTGGGAGGCTCACGTAGCATCTGCAGCTTTGCAAGGCAGCTACTCTCTGCAACTGCTACATGATTCAAAGGAAAGATACATTCAGTTTATGGAACTGCAGACAAGTGTTTTCTTCATGCCCCCATGCACTTCAAAGCACCTTTTGGCCTTTGAATTTGAAGCATTGCACAGCCTTAATTTTTATGTATGTGGTGAACTCAGTTTTTCATATTGGATGGGACAGTTTCTGTAATCAGCCTCCCCATTTTGGGAGGTTTGAGAAGAGGTGTCCAAAATCTCAGTACGACCTTGTGGAGAATGAATGTCCTTGAAGTCAGTGGCCAACTCTAGCTGTTCCCCATTGGCTGGAAGTTGTACACTTAGCAAGGATATACACACATCTGTTTCTGTCCAGGGTGCAAAACAGATCTCTTAATTTGGCCTGTGAGTCCATTGATTTGCATTTATTTAATCACAAAAAATGCACAGCAAGCTGATAGATAGATAGATGATAGATAGATAGATAGAGCACTGAGCAATAGGCTAGAAGAGATTGGATTATATTGAGGCAAAAGAAAAAGAAAGGAAATCTGTTATTCACTGACATAACAAAACAAATTGTTATATTTCCAAAATTACAAAAAACTGGTTCAAAAAAATTAGATGTCATTCTGTTCAACACACAATGTGATGAACTTGATGATTATTTTCACTTTGGCCTATTATCTGGGTGTCTCAGCTGGTTGGACTGATTCTTGCCTGGATTCAGAACTAAGAGTTGGACCTGTTTAACGTTTGGGTGGAAGATCACAGGCAATTCTAGGGCTGTGGCCAGATGGAAAAGTCAACAAAACAGCCCTCCTAGCTAAGCTTTATATGGGACAATAATTATAATTATTGAATTAATAATCATAGAATAATTCTTGGCCAGTATTTAATAGAAGCTGGCTGAAAAATCCATCTACAGAGGACTGTGCAGCATATGATTGAGGTTTATGTGGATGAAATGTGCACTTGATGTTCAATTAAAGGAAAAGAGAAGGTTACAGAAATATACTTTTATGGCTGACTATCAAGTTCCATAAAGCTTTGTTTGTCTTGAGTGATAGAAATCATTTTTATATTTTTACTCACTGCAGAATTACATCTTCTGAAAGTCATTTTAAAAAAAAACAGTCCATCCTATGGCACAGACAGTTGGGAGAACCCAATCCATCCAACATGCACTTCAATCCAGAGATGTTTGACCATGTTCCTTTGCTTCCCAGCCAATATCATTACATTTCTGCATTTTCTGCAATCCATTATGGAAACCCTTTGTGGTTTCTGGCCTCCAGGTCCTGTGCTTGATGACTTCACTACAAGTAAATGGAATTAGATTGGAGAGCCCAAAGCCAATTTTCAGAGATGGGAAAAGTGTGTCCATGAGCTGGTGTGATTTAGAATTAAGATTTCATGCTGTCCCCAGTAATGTACTCTGCAAAAGGAATGTAACAATTACTATAACAAGCTTTTGCTTTGTCCTCGTTAATAACATCCTAACATTTTAACTCTATACAACGGCTCAAATTCTCCTCTCAAGGTATCTCTGTGCGCTCTTTGATTTGGCAATTATCATTGAAATCCCTTTGTTGATCTTTTAATTGCTATTGATATTTGGTTCTTGCATTTTTCCCCCCACTGGTCTCTAATATGTGTAGTGGATGCTGCAGTAAAGGGTTGTGGAAACCCCTTTAGGGTGACCCTAAAATTGCATTTTAGAAAAGGGCTTTGTGGTCTAGAAAGATAGCTGTCCCTTCTGATCATACATGATATGACTAATACTTTGGGGCTCTAATAATTATCATTTGGAGCAACTGAGTTTTCTCAATTCAGTATTGTGGGTGTGGAATAAAAGTAAATGTATCCCTTCTCGATTGGTGTAGAGACAACATTGAGTCTGTTCACATGCCATAGTCAAATGGTTAGAAGTTTCATCAAAACAACCCTGAAAGGTAGGTTGGGCCGAGAAATAACAAGAGCTCATAAGCAGCTACAGAACATTTGATGAACTCCAACATGCTGACCCCATGGTTAACTGATCCATGATTTATTCAGTTTTCCCCATTTTCTGGGTTTTCATGATGCCTTGAACCATAGGCAATTCCTGGGCTGGGTTCATACATCACATCATCACTCTCAGAGAAAATAAATAAATAAAATAATTATTTTGTAGCAAGGATTTTCATCTTCTCCTTCATGCAAGGCTTAAACTAAAGTCTTGTGTCATTCCCATGCCATGAACATAATTCTTGGTGAATTTCTAGTCTCCAGTAACTCCAGTATTGGTTCTCTTTCTTTTTATTCCCCTCCTGTTTGGACCATATGGGATTTCTCTTCCTACAGAAGACTGAAGACCAGCATATAGCAAAGTAACCACCTCTCCAATTTCTTAGGTCTCTCTCAGGGCGAATCGTTGGAGGTGTTTGGTGGTTCTTCACCCTCATCATCATCTCATCCTACACTGCCAACCTTGCAGCCTTCCTCACAGTGGAAAGGATGGTGTCCCCTATTGAAAGTGCTGAAGACTTGGCTAAGCAGACCGAGATAGCCTATGGAACTTTGGATTCTGGCTCAACCAAAGAATTTTTTAGAGTAAGTGTTTATGTTCCATTCAAGATGTTATGAAGTCCTGATATGGGGGAAGAGTCTGCATGTATATAAGGGTGAGGATGCTGTGGCTGCCCAGAAGGTGCTGAATGAGTGTTGGCAATCCCGCCAGCATGGCCTATGGTGAGGGACTATTGCTAATTCAGCAACATCTGGACAGCCACAAGTTCACAGTGCTGACTGACACTGAACATGTGGAGGCGAATCTATGCAATGCAACCTTTATATGCAGTGCAGCATTACTGAATCATATACTGAGATGGGCAGCTATATAAACTTATTTAATAAATAAATAAATAAATTACCAGAATGGTCACTGACCATCTGGAGAAGGATGATGTACGTAGGGAAGGGACTGTAGCTCAGTGATAGACCATCTTTGCTGCCCATGTAAAAGGATCCAACAAGCTGACCAATTGTTATGCATCTTCCTATGTGTGACTCTTAACTGAGTAGATTCCATTTAGTATATAAACTTTATGCTGAGTTCGTGGGCTAAGTCAACAACTAAAATATTGTTCATCTTTTCTTGCCTTCAATACATGCTGATATGTCCCAGAAACTGAGTTCCAAAGAGAAATATGATATATGGACAGTGGGATTTAATGTATTTAGGCCTAACATGCCATCCTTTACACCCTTTTATGCATCATCTGAGACAACAAGGGAATGAGGGCTTACTACTGCCCCATAGAGTCACTATTTCTTTAATGAAGAAAAGGAGATAGCGTAGGGTGTAATGTTGTCGGGCTCAACTGTTGGCAGACTGGTACTTTAACTTATGGACAACCTATGCCACACAGGCCTCAGGAGGTTCCTAGACTTCTTCAGTCTAGCAGGTCTAGTCTAGAGGCTAATGATTAGTGCCTCTAGCTTTGCTGGAGCTGACAGTCCTCTAAAGAATGGTTGGGATGAGCTGCATGAGGAATTGGAAGAGAGCTTCCTCCCTCTTGGCTCTCATAGCATCGTCTCTGCTGGGATCGACTGAGTTTGGGTTTTTCTTGGTCAGTTAATGCTATTAAAATTGGAAGGGCAACTCCTGCTGTTCCAGCCCCTTTTTTGCAGTCCCCAGAATTTATTTAGTCTTGGCCTACTGAAAGAAAGCAAAGTAAGTCCCAAGCACTCTCTTCAGACAACAACAATACTTCTCAATAAATCCCAAGGACAACACCATGTCACTGTCCTGCCTATTTCAGTTTTCGATTATCCAAAACATATTTTCAAGGTATGTGGCCCCCCAGCCATGCAAAATCTGACTTTCCTGATTCAAATAATGCCATATCTAATAATCAGTACATCTTTGTCTTCAATATGGTGTAATACTGACTGTCCAAATGCTTTATGTGGCATGTTCCATCTGATATGGAGGAAAATCTGCTAAATTAAACCCAGTTCCAACAGGCAAGGAGTATTCCTTTAGTAACTAGCTGTTACTTTCCATTATGCTTCAGCTATTGTCCAACTTTGATTTAAGAGGAAGGGAGGAAAGACAATTGCTAGCTGAAGAGGTATCATGAATGAACAAGTACATGCATTTCTCTTCCAGTATCTAAACAGAAACCTCTCTTTGAGGAAGAGGTGAAAGCAAAGGATTTTGTTTTGGTGACAAAGAAGAGTTAGGTTTTAAACATCTCTGCTCTCAATTAAGGAGGTTAACCACTCTGATGCAGTTTTTCTTCAAGCAAGGAGAATCTGGAATTTGAAATGATCTGTAAAGTGAAATAGAGTGGAATCCAGCCTGGAGTTTGTGTTGGGAGAGTTGAAATTAATTTACTCCGACAGCAGAGCTAAAATAAGTCCCGTGTGTCTGACAGCTCAGGGTCAAGCCAAGACTGTGGGTGCTCCAAATTCTATTCCAGATGCATCAAGAATCTCCTGGGGATAGAGACTGAATATGTACTGGGTGTGTGCTCATGTATGCGTGCAATGGTTTATCTTCTAGTGCACTTGACTAAATGTGGGCAGAAAGCCAAGCTGTCATTTTTTTTTTTTATTACTATACAAATTCTGTGGGCTCACACTGCCTGCCTGTGCATATACCCTTAAGGAGCATTGTGCCCCACTGTTGTTGACCAATTTTGCACAGCATATAGAGACATCTCTAGGAAGCTCATAAGCTGCAAATGCAGCAGTCCTCTCCCATCGAGGCTCCATAGCAACTCCGGACACACTGTCTCTGGTATCATCATCTGTGAACAGAAATTTTCATATGCACAGAAGCACGAAGCATGCAGATTTTTTTCCCCTATTGCATTTATTGTCCACTAAACTGAGGTCTGTTAAATCAACAGTTAACTGGACTGGAGAGTGAAGAAGAATTACAACAGTTTTTCAGTGCAACACTTCATTTACTTCCACTGTTTAAGTCTACCATCATCTCCCTCTTGGCTTCAAACAACAAATCCTGAAACCTTTAGCCCTTTTTCTTAGACCAAAGGGTGGTGTTTTAGATTTTCATTCAACATTGGCTATGTCCAGACAACATGCATAACAGTGGTTAACACCTTCTTCTCAGTTCACATGGCACACTCAACCAGAAACTAAAGATAAAACCTGGGTTTCCAAATACACTTGACTGAATTGTGGCTGACTAATTTGTGCACGTGGTCATGTCAACTGGAACCCACTGAGTGCCTTTTTTCTGCTGCATTAAGAAAGGCTGTGCCTGGAAACACACAGTGGCATAGCTCCTAAGGCTGGTTCTACATCTGAAGCATGAAGATTCCAATCAGCAACATCATCAGGGCTGCACCACCAGGTGTGGGCCCAGGGTCTGTCAACATCAATGGTCCCTATATATACTCATCAGATGCCCATGTCTTCTCTGCTCTGTTTGTTTCTACTCTTTTTCTCTAGCAATTCTGTTTAACAGACAGCAACTTTTCTGGCCTGGCTGAGAACATCAATGAAGATACCTTAGTATTTATACCCATAAGCCTGTTGGCATAACACTCTTAGCTGGATTATTGTAGGAGTGACATACATACAGGAAAACTGGGTCAGATGTCCCTGCCAATTAACTTGGAAGGGATTAGATTTAGCCCCAAATTGACCCAATCCTGTTTGCAGTTAAATTAGCAAGCCTGGTAAACTGTATCATTGAAATAGCTGACAAATTCTGTGACTGGGAAAATGTCCTAAAGACATCCTGTGGGGAAAAAAAAAAGGGACTACTCTAGGCATTCCATCCCTGTGGCAATTTCTGCTCTCTCTGTCTCTGTCACACCCCATAGCCATGTGGAGACTTGAGAAAGATGAGTTGGTTATGACCCTATCCATAATATCACTGCAGATTTTTCTTTTCACTCTGTGTCATCCCTCTACAGTCTGGGGAGATGAGATTAAACTAGGAAGTAGGAAATGAGAGCCTCCAGCATCCTTTGTTAGAGGACTGTAAACATGGCTGTGGACTGATTGATCAGGACATCTCTGATAGTGCACTGCTGGTGCATGAAGTTGAGGTAGGAACCTGGGGGAACAGATGTTTCTGTCGGTATAATGCAAACACGGCCAAAGTGAATGGAAGAAACAGCCATCTGGACTCCAGCAAATCATAGCATTTTCAGGACCTTGGAGAGCTCAACACATGCAGCTACAAACTGAGTTTGCTGTTAATATAAGAGTTGTTGTTGCAGCATCTCTTTGTGAACTATTAAGGATTTACAGCTGGCTAAGCAAGAGATTTTTTAACTCCACTCAGCCTGCTGCTGTTTCTAAACTTATCGAGCCTCTGGCCCCTTCTAAAGCCTCATAACTTTGCACAGCTAAGAAAATGCAGAGGCTATGGAAAGGTCATCTTCTGAGTCTTAACTATGCAAGGTTTATTATGGAAGGCCTGGCTAGCACATGATGACAGATGGTGATGGCTTTCCTTCAGTTTTGAGTGACTTCATCATGTTCAGGGACTTCTTCAGGGCTTTGCTGAGTTCTTGACCCTGAAGCCATGACAGCAACCAAGTAAGAATAAGCATAGGGTCAGTGGTAAAGAAGAATGAAAGCCCGAACAAAGATATTGTGTTCATGGCACCTTCAACTTTGGCAGCAGTGTAGTCCAACCCTGCCCTTTTAGAACAACCATGGAAGTGGTGTTCTCTAAGTGTTACTTGTCAATGATATTTTTTTACGGAGAAGAATAAAGACAGTTGAGATGAGACTCACCCCAGCAATTTATTTTGAATGAACAGATGGTAATGAATTTTATTCTCTCCAGTGCTGGGCCATGATCCAGACAGCAACCTGTTTTCCAATGCTGGCACCGTCCCCATCTTTCTAATGGTATGACAGCAGTTAGAATTGAAATGTTGTTGGGCAGACATTCCACCTGCTCCAAATCTGTGCCCTGAATTCTCACCAGTCAATCTTTTGGTAAAATTTAGACACTGCAAATAACTACCGTCTCTGTGCCTCTTCCCAAACCAAAGAACCTGCAGTTTTCCATTTTGATAAGAGTGACTTAACTCTGCCCAATTGCCCTATGTCCTTCCTGGCAATATTAACATTTACAAAGGAGGCGTGCTATTAATTGTGATCAATAGCTTATGTCAATATTCAGCCTGATTTCACAACTCTTTTGTACTGACATTATGGAGAATGGAACCCATTTACCTCTCTTTGAAAATGTGCTCACGTTTGTGATCTGGGCCTTGACAAGGGAACATCTCCCTTTTTTTTTAAGGTCTTTTCAGGCATGGGCCTCCAAACACTGGCCCTCATGGATCTGCCTACTTTTGCTTCATATTTGACAAATTAGGTACTGTATCTTTAAGACTCACCAATATGCTTTTCTGTGAAATTGGCTTCCCTCTGGAGGAGAAAGTTGTGGGTTCAAGAGCAGGTTTGAACTTCATGCGGAAACCATGCCTCGGCATCGCACTGAGAGAGTTTAGCAAGTTTCTTGGCCTCGGCGGCTTGCCATTTTGTGAGAGCAACCATGACATTTCCCCAAAATTCCAAATAGAGAAAATGCTTCCTCCTAACAGAAGTAGCGCCAAATAAAGGCCATTTTCATTGGGACGACAACCTGGGGAGTAAAAAGAGACAGAGCAATTTGCAGCTGTTGTTGTAATTCAAAGTTTCATTGCAAGTGATCAATTCGGCCTTCTGGTAAGACCAACCTGCCTCAAGAATCCCCCCCCCCTTCAATATATATCTCAGAGATGATTTTCCATGTGCTGGGTGCCATCCTGTGTGATGTTTATGTATCCACTTCCCCCCTCAATAATTAATAAATAAGTGATGATTGATCCAGTCATCAAATCTTGCAAGCTTTCAGCAGCCTCTTGCATGACGGTTGACCGTCTTGAACAGTGTTGGCTTCTGTGTGCTCACCAGATTCTGGCAACTTCACGCAAGCTTGCCTGAAAGAACAGCCTCATCTTATTTGAGATGTTGCCCATTTTTCAATTTTTTTCCATGTTAAATTTAATTTGGGGGCTCTGGGTATGTTGCACAGCCCAATATCTAAGGACAGTTCTTTGCCAATATCTGCCTTACATGATGCAGGAACCATGAACTACCTTATGTGATGCTTTATGTGGAAATGTCCTTACACAGAGAACTTCTGGAAGCTTCATAATGATTTGTGAAGGAAGCCACATGGTTATGCTAGTTAACAACGGCACACCATGCGATGGAGTCTTTTGTACAATAGCTTGAGTTTCATAAGATTGGGTCTTGTCTCTCTAAAAGCAGTGAAATCTTTTATAGGGAAGTGCACAACTGACATTTCCAGGAATGGAGCATTCCCATTTCTTCCCAAAACATGTTGATTCTGCTTTCCTAGGTCAGGGTTCATGATATTCTGGATGTACTTTAGGGTCAGACCATATTGAGAAAGCCACAGAATATGTCCTGTTCTTGAAGGCTGATGACCATCCTTGGAACAGCCAGCCTGGCATGTTCCAGAAGAAAAATGGAGTATTCTGCCATCCCCCAACCATGAGTTTTGCACACTCTTCTTAAAACTCTTAATTTATGAAATAATTAGAACTCAGGTAGAGGGGCAATTTGTTTGCTGAGCTTTAGAACTTGCAGGTGGTTCCTTTGGCTAGCGATTGAGGTGATGAGACTGTTCCTCTTCCTATAAATACCTGACTACCATCCATTGCAACGTTCATCTGATCTGGACTGGAAAGGAGAAGCCAAGCAGAGGATCAGCTAAGGGGTTAAGTTGGAAGCTGGGAAGTATCACAGTAGCAATCCAGCCAGTGCCCCAGGGAAGGCAATCATGTACTGTTTCAGTGTTCTACTTTTGAGAGAGGAACCCTGAGATAATGATAATGACATTGCCCGAAACAACTAGGGCTTCATATCTCCTTTTTTTCCTCCCCCAATTTACTGTACTCTTTATATAACTGTGCTGTGTCACATGAATAGGTACTTGTTAGGAGAAAATATATCGCTTCTAATTAGGGACACAGTGTGCAGCCAGCAAAGTGCATTAGCTGATAAAATCAAAACCTTTTGGGTCAGTTCCAAACCTAACTGCAGTTAAGAGGCCAGCAGGTAACTTTTAAAGTTGTAAAGGGTTTTCAATATGAATTCTTGCTAAAACTACAAGTGGGTGGTTCTTTTTGAGAAGAGGCATTCTCCCCTGGTCAGATCATTATGGAATGCGGGTTTGTTTGTTTGTTTGTTTGTTTTTAATTATTTTTGATTGAAGATTTTTTTTTACAAAATAAAAACAATATCCATTTAAAAGCAAAGCAAAGTGATAAGCTGATAAGAAATGGATGAAAGAAAAGGGACAGAGAAGAATAAAAAAGTAAAGAAAAAAGATATAAGGGAGCAACTTCTGATCTTCTTTACAGCAGTTATAAATGCATTTGTATTTTATCCTCTCTCTCTGTAGTTAAATCGTGACTCCCTTCTTTCCATATTCTACCTTTCTAATCATCAAACCCATTAATCGCAAGTTCATTTCTTTCTGCTTTCAGCAAAAAGTCTATAAAGGGTTTCCAGTCACTAACAAATGTAGTTATTGTCTTTTCCCTACCAAACAAGTCAATTTTGGCATCTCTGCAAATTCTGTCATCTCTACCAACCATTCCTCCACTGTGGGTATTTCAGAGTCTTTCCATCCTTGTGCGTATAATACTCTTGCTGCATGGAATGCCTGTTTGGAGATGGTGCCTGTTGTAACCTATCTTACAAACAAAACTAATATACACAGGTACATACGGTCAACTTGTATGTTTCACTGAATCCCTAAGTGAACAGAAGCTGACGCAACATCTACATGGTTAAACACAGCATCATTTTGAAGATTTGATGTGCAGTTGTTTACAAATGCAAAATATTCAAATGGTAAATATGGGAGGCACAGAAGTTTAAACAACCTTCCAGTTGATTCAGTGCTATTTTTTACTGTAAAATTGTTAATAAGTCCCAAAGACAGCCCTACCTTTCTAATCTCTCAGGCTGCGCTTGGGCATCTGTCTTCTCTCACCAAACATGGGTTGTCTGAGTATTTGAAAATGAACATGAAAAAAAAAATCATTTTCAAATTCATCCTTACAAAGCAGGGGAAGGCTATAAAAAGGCTGTAAATGCTTCTGGCTAGCAATGACAGCTGTGAGACACATGTTTAAGAAATAGAAGTTATGTGGAACCCTAAAACTAGTTGAATCTGCAAAATGGAACCCACAAATTCCTGCAAAGGACCTGCTGAAAAAAATAACTTAGCTGACACTAGAGTTGTCATTCACAAGTCCACCATACAGCACCACCTATACAAAGATCTGCATGACAGCATTGTCAGAAGGAGCTCTTTTCCCACCCTTATCACAGAAGTCCTTATCTGGAGTATGCAGAAGAAAACCTGAGAGAATCTGAAATGTTTTGGAATGAAGTACTTTTGATTGATGAAACAAAACTGGCCTGAACCACACAGGATACATTTGGAGGACAAAAAGTATTGAAGAAAACAATATCTTGCCAACCGTTAAACACAGAGGTGGATCTGTTAAATGTTGGGGTTGTATGGCACCCAATGGTACAGGAAATATTGTGCAGGAAGAATGGATTCAGCTAAGTATCAAAATATCAAAGAAGCTAATGTCCCACAGCCAGTGAAGAAATCGAGGCTGAAAATAAATTGGATATTTCAGCAAGACAGTGATCTGAAACTTATCTCCAGACTGGCAGTGAACTGTTCACAGGAAAGACGAATAAAGAAATTGGAAGGGCCTTCACACTTGCTAGACTTCGATATTGTTGAAAATCTGTGGGAAGATCTCAAATATGAAGATTGAAGTCCATACAAGAAAGATTTACTTGGGTACAGGAAACATTGGGAAACTGTTATTTCAGCCAAAAGAGGTGTTACAGAGAACTGACTGAAACATCACCTTTTCTGTGCCTGTTTTCTTATTTTGAATCTGTAAGCACCTACTGCTCATAGATAGTAAATGTGCATTAAATCTGCAGAAATATGTGTTTAATTCTGTACGGTAGAGTAGTTGTTTTCAGCTTCATAGAAACCTAGTTGGATCAAGGCTGTCTAAACTTCAGCATGTAATAGCGGGTGTGTGTGTATTAAAGCTGTGCAGGAGAAATCCTGCTGACTTTTCTCTGCCCGTTCTCATTCAGTTTACTGAAGGATAAATGGCTTTCAAAGGGGAGGAGGATTTCAGTGAAATTCTGACTGAGTGAGATTCTCTTGCATTTATTTAGCTCCTAGTTGGCTAAGGGGTGTGTGTAAGTGTCCTGTCGTTGGCCATCTCGCCAGCACTCTGCAACTTCCCACACTTCCTTTAAATCCCCAAAGTAGACATCTCTAAGGAATTCTTGCCAAGGGGCTTTTCCAAATTGGGAAATGGGAACATCCAAAGAGGGTCAGGGTCATGGGAAAATGTTTAACAGAAAGTGACAACACTGGCCATCGCCCTCACTGCCACCCCCAACAATAAAACAGCTAGAATGATGCCAAGGCTGTAAGATCGATAGCTTGGATCAGTACGCATCCTGTTTTCAAATGGCTCTTTTGTTAGGCTGAGACTTACTTCTGCATATAGAAATGAATTGAGTGGTTCAGCCAGGCTTCAGTCTTCACCATGCTTATCTGTGGTGGGAGGTGCATTGTGCATGCTTACCTAGGGCTGTAAAACAAGTTGATTAATCAACTGAAGTTCAGACAATTCATCAATTCAAATCTCTTTTAAGGGTTGCAAGAAATTGGGAGGCGAACTCAGAATGAATAGAAATGTAGAGATTGAAAGGAAGAAAACCTAACTTCTTTTTTTCCCAATGATTTTTTTCCCCTCTATATTCTCTGGTATTAGGCTCAGGAGCAAAAATGCTTATGTTCTGAGAACATTGAGAATTGCATTGGATACCTAATGCGGTGTACCAACTAAGATCTTAGGGATCAAACAAGGTCCCCTGAGGCTCAACAGATCTACTAAAGAATTCAGATCATTAATGCTTTTTCATTATACATTGTGGAAGTGTGAGTTGCTGAGCACTGAATATGTTGTGTTAGTCAAAGGCTGAGGAGACACTATATATTTTGCTGGCAACAGTTCCCATTTCTTCTATGAAGTTTGGGATAAATCTGATTTACCATCTTTTATATTTACCATGAACTTGTAAGGTAGGTCAATGCAAACTGGTAGATGTAGAGGTAGAGGTAGATACATACATACGTTGGTCAAAGACTGCAATAAAGGTTTACCTACCTACTATACAAACCTTTGGAAACCTGAAACAGTGGATTAATTCAATACCCTCATTGAGGTACAAATGTCTTCCCAAACACTTCTCCCCCCAGTACTTGCATCCCTATTCTTCTGTGAACATTTTAATTCTTAAAAATTGGATGGAGCAGAAAAATCACCTGCCACAGCGAGTAGCAAAGCAAGGCAGGCCATTCTGGGAGCTGTATTTCCCAAGTTTTCCATTCCTAATTCATTGTGCTTCACTTGGGTTCCTATGTGGACAAGTTGGATGCTCACCTTTGTTTTCTTCTCCCTCTTTCCTTCTTTC
This sequence comes from Candoia aspera, assembly GCF_035149785.1. Taxonomy (NCBI): domain Eukaryota; kingdom Metazoa; phylum Chordata; class Lepidosauria; order Squamata; family Candoiidae; genus Candoia; species Candoia aspera. The sequence goes on from NC_086164.1 coordinate 6,629,962, forward strand.
TCTTGGTTTTTCTTTGGCAGAGATCCAAAATTGCTGTCTATGAGAAAATGTGGTCATACATGAAGTCCGCCGAACCCTCGGTGTTTGCCAAAACCACGGCCGATGGGGTGGCCCGCGTGAGGAAATCAAAGGGAAAGTTTGCATTCCTGCTCGAATCCACCATGAATGAGTACATTGAACAGCGAAAGCCCTGTGACACAATGAAAGTTGGTGGGAACCTGGATTCCAAAGGCTATGGTGTAGCAACTCCTAAAGGCTCAGCATTAAGGTGGGTGGAATAATATAACAATCTCCATGTTGTTATAGTATTCCACCTACCCTGATGTATTGTGTTGTCTTTTTTTTCTTTCTTGTGGATTTGAGGTAAACTTAAACAGTTTTTTTTTTAAAAAAAAAGATCTTAACAGTATTCCATGGAGTTAAATAAGATGGTAAATTACGGTTTTGTTGACCTGAATGCATCCATATTTTTTTCCTCAATGTTCTCTCCGTGTTGTCCCTCCTGATGGTGGCTGTTTGTTTGTTTGTTTGTTTAATTTTACAGTCCAGTGGCTTTTTGCAATTTAAATGGTAAAAGCCCGAGTTTAAAACCACCCTCTGTGATGAATCTTAAATTGCATGAGGTGGTGTTCTCGTTGTGTTTTTCTTCTGTTTTTTTTTCCTCCTTTTTTTTTTCCTTCCTTTCTTCCTCTCTCCGAAGACAGTTTCCCCATCCCGCACACTTCAGGTTTTTCAGCCAATGTTTATATCCTCCAAACCACCCCCTGCCCAATCTTTCACCCCCTCATTTGCTGTAACCGATCCATTCTCTGTAGCGCCACCTCCCCCTGGGGGAGGGGGAAAAAAAAGCAACACCGCCCCCACCTAAAACCCCAAACCAAATATTTTTTCTTTAAAAAAAACAAAACAAAACAAAGCAGCCAAACCAATCAAATCAAATCAAAAACCAGCAGAACGAAACATTTCCCCCCCTTCTTTCTGGCCAATTTGTCCTTCTGCTCCTTTCTTTCTGCGTTTGAACACCGTTAACCAAGCATCGCTGCATTATTCTTACGAGTTATGTTTTATCGTTTCAAGAAATGCTGTAAACCTGGCAGTATTAAAACTGAATGAGCAAGGCCTCTTGGACAAATTGAAAAACAAATGGTGGTACGACAAAGGAGAGTGCGGCAGCGGGGGAGGTGACTCCAAGGTTAGCCTCAATGTCACCACAATCGGGTACCTTAGTGAAGAGTAATCGGCAAAGCTGTTATTTGATGCACCCGGGGGGAAAAAGAACGTGTCCTGAAGACCATCTTGGACCGATCATGGTCAGGTCCCTCACTCGCCTCGTAGCTGGTGCCACCAGACAGTCTCCTCTTCTTCCTCCTCTGCTCCTTATTTAACTAACAGAGAGATCATACCCTACTGGGTTGGCATTTGCTGGTCAAGACCCCAAGATACGGACTGTAAAAAATCCAGGGACTGTAGGAGAGCGTTGGCATGTATTTATGGATTTAAATATGTTGGCTGCCCAACTCCAATGGGCTCTGGGTGGCGTGCAATGCTAGAAAAAACATAAGAGCTGCTGAAAACGTTAAATCAGACAGACAGCCCAGACTAAAATAATCTAGTCAACAAGAAAATCAACAAAACAAAAGAGGGGCCTTAAATAAAGCATAAACATCAATCCCAGGCCTGGGACTAAAGCCAGGTTTTCAAAGCTTTCCAGAACCCCAGCAGAGAGGGTGCCATCCTTATTTCTGGGGGGAGCTGTTCCAGAGGGTGGGGGCCACAACACAGAAGGCACGTTTCCTTGGTCCCACAAGATGACAGTGTTTAATGGAGGGGACCTGGAGCGCATCCACTCTGCTGGAACATCCTGGGTGGGCAGAAATGATTGGGGACCAGCGGTCTCTCAAATATCCAGGGCCTATGCCATACAGGGCTTTATAGGTAATAACCAGCACCTTGGATTGTAACTGGAAGCCATCATGCAGCCTGCATATCAGTGGTGACACATGGGCACACCAAGAGGCGCCCATTACTGCTCACACTGCTGCATTATGAAGCAGCTGTAGCTTCCAGGTGGTCTTCAAGGGCAGCCCCAGGTAGAGCACATTGCAATAATCCCATGGATTATTATAGTGGAAGGTCATTGTTGAAACACCAACCCTAATGTAATTAGAGAGTGTCCATACACTCCCCAAATTAAAAATAATAATTAAGAAAAAAATTAAAAATGGCCTAAATCTATCAATTCACAGTGTGCCTGTGTGAGACAGGAGATTTTGGCTGGTTTTGATGAATTGATTTTGGGGGAAAAAATAGACCAGTTTGGTCTAGTGGTTAAGGCTCCAAGCTAGAAACCACGTGACTGTGAGTTCTAGTCCCGCCTTAGGCATGAAAGCTGGCTGGGTGACCCTGGGCCAGTCCCTCTCTTTCAGCCCAACTCACCTCACACGGTTGTTGTTGTTGTGGGGAAAATAGGAGGAGGAAGGAGTATTAGGTATGTTCGCCACCTTGAGTTTTATATAAAAATAATAAAGGTGGGATAAAAAATCTAAAAAAATATATACAGAAGATATAAAATTTCTTGTTTAATTCATTAAAAAAAGAGAAAAGTTGATAGATGTACTAGACAACATGAGGCACTTGAGATGGTTTGGAATTCAGGACCCATGAAGGCTATTTAGCATAGCCAATGGCAAGATTATTTGGGGAGCTCCAATCCAAGATACCTAAAAAGTATCCAAGTTGCCTGTCCTTTAAACTCAAAGTGTTCGTTTATTTTATTTACATTCCTTGTCAGTGCCTTTGCTATTTATTACTAATTTTTAAAAGCTGTGTACTATTGTTGCTTAATCCAGAGGACAGCGGAGGAGTTAAAAGCATTGAATTCTGCAACTAGGTAGTGTTTTTAAATTTTTAAAGACCCTCTTTTTGTAGGGTTACAAAATAGCCGGTGTCCCTAAGATTTTTTTTTCTAAAAATCCACAGATAAAGTCAACTTGGCACCCTCCCCATCAAAGCTTTTCTGATGGTGCCATCCCAAATACACTGAAATTCCAGTTTGCCCTAAGAATTGAATTCTGTGGTTCTGCAGGGCAACAGTGGAGACGGCCCTGTTTCATATAACTGATTATCAGAAAACTGGGGATATAGGAAGCATGCTTTTTAAGACCATCTGTAAGGAATCTAGGATTTCTGCTGGCATGCTCAGGGCCACACTCCAAAATTTAATGGGAAACACAGGACAAGAACTAAATTTCCTGTCATTTCAACTTAAGTGGAATTTAATGTAGTGAATATGATTACGCTCCAATCCTACATTTAATTATTCTTTTCTCCCCTTCTAACACTTTAACAATGGTGGTTGTGTAACAACTGTTGGGAAGTTCTGGAATTAAGGCATTTTCGGGCCTCAGAGGTACCCTGGGGGGTTGAAAAATTAAAGTTGGTGGTCACAACCAAGGAATCAGATCCCTGCCCCTTTGTATATGCATGCAACATTGACACATGCAAAAGGCCAGGTCTTTGATTGCACAGTTGTGACTCTTGACTTTTTTTATTTCCCCATTGTCACTGTCTTATTACCTAGGGTAGCCTCCCCTCTTGTTTCCCTCCCAACATGTTGGACTGCAACTTGTGTCATCTCCAGCCATTGTAACCCATTGGCTCATGCTGGCTGGAAGTTTCCCCATCTTTCTTAAGGGCACCAAGTGAGGGTCACCTGATCAAAAACATTTTAATTCCTCTGTGCTTCACAGGAGGCCGAAAAGGGCACCCATGAGCCAAGAAGCTTGTGCCTGTACTCTCTTGCCTATGTAACTTCCACCACCCTTTGTCAAATCTAATAACCCTGCTGGCAAAAAAAAAGAGTGTTAATGGAATTAATTCCATGAATTGAAAGTAATGCCACAAAAGACTCCATTAATTTTTTGCAGACTGCACAGGGAGGGGAAAAAATAACAATCAGCTGCTGCTTCTTTTTTTTTAAAGGAAAGAAAGTACAATCACTTTCTGTAGTTAAGCAACCTATTTACAGCAAGATTATTGATAGCAAAGTGTGCAGGCGAGTTAACGTGGCTCCCGCCTGCATCTCTTCATAAAGGGGCGCTTTTATCAGCAAGCTCAGTAATCGTTTCCTTTAATCATATTTGGATAACTGCAAAAACTAAGTGATTAAAACCAAGGAAGATGCATGTAATTTCCTTCTGTTTACTAGGAAGAAAAGCCAAGTGGGAGGGAAAGGAGATATCTGTATCCACTGGCATGAAAGGAAATAGTCACCCTAGCTTAATCTTTAATGTGGTGGTTTCTATGTGAATAAGCAAGAAATACCTCCAGCAAGCTCATGCCTTCCTATATGTTGAAAACGGATGGTAGCATAGGTGAGCTTGTGCGTGGATGGATTAAGCTGATCGCAGTTTATTTGAGTTTCTTTCAAGAGAGAAGAGAGGAATGACTTTGGTGGCAGAAGAAGCTGCAATCACTCACTATGCATGGGCAATGAATTCCTCAAATTAGTCAGGTATGGGGTTGCCAGGATTCAGAGGATCTCTAACCAAGAGGCTGCCTAGACTCTGTATCCACACATACTCTCTGCTGCAGTAGCCCCCGGATCTCCTCCTTCCCAGGAGGAAGTATGAGACTAGAGGGAAACGATGAGGACCTCTTTAGAAGCCCTGCCATTCCTAGAGGGACCTCTGGAGATCTAAAGAAGGAGCAGAATAAAAACAGGCCACTTTTTTTCAGCATGCCCCCGCCTTCAGATGCAGCAAAGATGTTCTTTGCATGCCACTGGATCTGACCTGCACAGCTCTGTTGCTGATTCGACCCCGAGTTTGGTTTTGCCGAACTAGTAAACCAAGGGAATGTATAGGTGCAGAGTGCAGTGTCCCTGTAGTAATGTCACTTCAGAATTCATCATCAGAGTAACCATTATTGTACAAAGTGTGGAAACTTCTGTTATAATTAGAACAGCTCCAGAAATGAGATATCGTTTGTTGGCCCCTGTAATCCACATTATGAAATGAAGAGGGAAATAAGAACTGTTCTTTTCCTGTTCCGTAGCTACAGATGGCTCCTATTTGCTTGCTTGCTTTTTGGTTTGGTTTTGCAACGCAAAGCTGCTTTTAAGAATGGACAGCCTCATTTCCAGCCTTAAGGCTCCATCATCCAGGCCACGTCCCCTGGGAATACAATATGGGTCATGCCGTTCTGTTCTCATCAAAGGCTTGAGAGCGGCCCATTACAGCTGTGTGAGGGGTGCGGCCTCTCCTTTTTTCTTTTTCTTTATTGTCTCCTGTAAAAAAAGAAAAGGATTCCCATCCATTCTCCTCTCAGTGGGTTACAAATGCTTTATGTCCATCTTTTAACAGTGCTTGTAGCTTTTGCTCAAGACAGCTTCAGTTTGTCAGGTGAGATTTTTATATCATTTCCTCCGCCAGGCTGCAATGCCTTCACATCCATGACTTGAAAGGCATTGATTCCTGACCGTAAGTAAGACAGATCAGTTGCAAATATTCAAGAGAGATTTCTTGGGCAACAGTTAGATTTTTTTATTCTTTTTTTTCCCCCTTCTCTGTGAAGACTGCTTATCCTTGGAGGAAGAGTTCTTGGACTGAGAGACAGAATTCTAGCTGAACATTTTAAGTTTTTCTGGGTGAGCTACGCAAGATTACATAGAAATTCTCGTATGTATAATAATCGTGCAGACACACATGCAGTGGTTTGCAACCTGGTGTCTTCCAGCTATTTTGGACTACAATTCTTGTAATCCTTTCCCTCTGGCCAAGATGACTCAGGCAAATGGAAATTGAAGCCCATAATATCTGGAGGATGGTTGAATTGTTATATGATGAGCTATTTATATGTTATTTGCTTTTATTTAAATTGTTCTATCCTGCCCTTCTGTTTTTGAAGCATTTTAGGGTATTTTGAGCTACAGGTAGTCCTCGCTTAATGACCACAATTGAGACCAGCATTTCAGTTGCTAAGTGAAACAGTCATTAAGCAAATCTGACCTGATTTTATGACCTTTTTGCAGTGGTCATTAAGCGAATCACAGTTGTTAAATGAATCACATGATCATTAACTGAATCACATGGTTCCCATTGATTTTGCTTGCCAGAAGCTGTCCAGGAAGGTAAAAAATGGCGATCGCCTGACCACAGGATGCTGCAGCAGTCATAAATGCGAACTGGTTGCCAAGCACCCAAATAATGATCATGTGACCGCGGGGATCCTGCGACAGTCATAAGTGTGAGCGCTGGTTGTAAGTCAGTTTTTTCAGCACCATTGTAAGTCTGAACTGTCACTAAATGAATGGTCATTAAGTGAGGACTACTTGTAGCGTCCCCTAAGTTTGACATGTCACCCACCAAAAGCTCGATTAAAAAGGGGACCATTGATTAAAAAAAATAACAAGTCACTGCCCTACACTGATCATGTCACCTAGCCTGGAAATGAAACATCTGCAAGAAGAGAAGCATGCTCAGGGAACACCAAGAATGGAACAATTCACCTCTGAGCTATGTGTCTTCTCCACTACGGCAGCAACACAGAACATTCAAACACTGATGAAAAGGAGATCCTTGGGCTTTTATGGCCATGTCCTTGTTCTCCTTATCCTTCCATGCAACGTGCTGTAAACAGGGGCGGTTTCATCTGTTCTTCCCTCAGAAGGAATTCCATAGCTTGCCGTTGGCTTTGTCCTCCCCACATCTCTTGCTTGGCATTTTACAGTGTTGCACCTACCTACACAAATCTTTTATGTCGAGTTCTTATTATGACCTTAAATAAGTAATTCATAACCTACATATTTCCACCCATTCTACTTTTGTCATCATTGTGAAGTATTGGTAATAATAAAGTGACAGGATGATTAAATGTACTGCTTAGGGATTATGATGGGGAAAAAATCCCCATTCATAGCCTGTCTATTGAAGAATTATATGTGCATGTGGGCAACATCCATGCAGTTGTCTCATTGGGCTTCAGGAAGGCCAGGTTCTCACTCCATTGTGGAGGACAAGTGAGTGGACCATAGCAGTGCCAGAATACATCTTTGCGTGGAGAAGATCTAAAGGTCAGTTTTTCAGGCATCTTACTTTGGAAGGATTAATGCTTTCCAGTGAGCAAATGCAGCTCCTAAAGTCTACCAAGATTCCTCCGCAAAAAATGGCAAAGCACTAAAAATTAACATTTTCAGCAGAAAACAGATCAACTCTCTATTTTTTTCCATGCAGTTTTCTAGGCAACGTATTTGGAAGAGGTTTGTTATTGCCTTCTTCCCAGAGCGAAGAGAGAAATACTGGCCCAAAGTCACCCAGCTGGCTCCATGCCCAAGACAAGACTAATACTCAAGTTTCTCTGCTCTTAGCCCAGCACTTTAAACCACTAGACCAAACTAGCTGTCAAGCATCTGATAAGCTGAATTAAAACTAAAAATGCTCCTTATTTCCTCCCCACAATGGGAAAAAAGAGGCCCAAAATTCCACCCCACCCTTCTGGTGACATGATTATTTCACATCCCATGGCCCTTGACCCACCAAATAGTAATTTTTTAAAAAGTGGTTCCTGGTCATAAAACTGTTTCCCATCCAATCACAGAGTCCTAGTGAGATTGTATGAGATGGACCATATATGCACTTCTCTATAAGGAAGGACTATACACCTATTTATGTGTGAACACATGCTTCTGCTGGGTGATGAAGGTTAAGTTATGATTAGTGACAACCTCAGGCAAAACTTTCAAAACTTGGAGATGCCCCACTTGCTGCTGAAAAGCAACTAGACATTGTAGAAAGCCAAAACTTCATTCAGCCCAGAAAGTCAGGGGCAGAAATGTATCTGTCATTGGATATTCCCCAAATATCCCTCTTAGTTTGTCTGCATTTACAGGAAAGTGGCAGTGAGTTTCCATAATCTGGTGCCTTCCAGATGTGTTGGACATGCTAGGCTGGGGAAGAGAATGCTAGGTTGGGGAAGATCAGGATAAGCAACTTGGTTTCTGTGCATGGAAGCGGAGTATTTTTTTTTCTCTTCTAATATTTTAGAAAGTCATTAAAAATGTCTGAGTTCCTGGTTCATGTATTCTTCTTTTCATAAGACTAAACAACTTCATGAGAAAAAGATGGAACATGTGAACCTGGTCTTAGATTTATTATACAGGTAGCTATCGACTTATAACCACAACAGGGACTGGAACTTCCATTGCTAAGCAAGGTGGTCATTAAGTGAGTCATGCCCAATTTTATGACCTTTTTTGCCACGATCATTAAGTGTATCATGTGGTCATTAAGTGAATCTGGCTTCTCCCATTGACTTTGCTTGTCAGAAGCTGGCTGGGGAGGTCACAAACGGTGATCACTTCACCCTGGGACGCTGCAACCATCATAAATACATGCAGGTTGCCAAGCACCCAAATTTTGATCATGTGACCATGGGGACGCTGTGATGATTGTAAGTGTGAGGACCAGTCGTAAGTCTCGTTTTTCAGCACCGTCATAACTTTGAACAGTCGCTAAATGAATGGTCATAAGCTGAGGACTACCTGTATTTTAAAGGAAGAGGTTTCTGTAGCTTCTTTTGGATCTAAGATACCCAAGTTAGGAATCTTGAGGTTTTCAGCTTTGCTTGTCTTCTACTTCGTAGTAGGATAACAGCACTTGCTTTGAAGGAATTTGAATGTTAATGTTTAATTCAACCTTTCATTTTCATTAATATGTCAAAGCTGCAAATGTATGTAGAGTCAGTCTCAGCTTAGTTCTCTGTGTGTGGCATTGCAACTGTGCAATTGTTTCTTCCTTTAAAAGAACATATTCCTAAAGAAACAGCTTTGGCTTTGTATGAATTGTGCACTTGAAAACGAAAAATGAGCAACCATTCAGCAAGTGGCAGCTTCTTATAAGTTCCATGAGATGGGCTAACTCGCCCGGGGAGGGCTTAATTGTTCATATTAACCTCCCTGCAGTGAAGCTGGAGTTTGCCGAGATGTATCCTAAGCAACCATGCATCTTACATATATGACTTAAATAGTTGTCTGGATCTGCCCAAAAGATATTCTCTCACTCAAGCAGTGTAAAGAGCATTCTCCCTGGAGCACACCAGGCCCATGTGGAGAGAGGGAAAAAAATCACTTGGTCAAATCACGTGTCTCTTATGCAAATGGATAAACTGGGATGATTTTTTGGGGGGTAATCGGGTTGTTTGCATGGTTTGGAGAACCAGCAAACAGTGCTCAGGAAACTGCTTGGTGTGTCGCAATAAGACATAATGTGAATTGTGGACACTGGTTGTGGTTGTGGGGAAAATAGGAGGAAGAAGGAGTGTTAGGTATGTCCGCCGCCTTGGGTTGTTTATAAAAATAATAAAGGAGGGATAGAAAATAAGCAAATAAATAAATAATTGACTTCGTTTTTAAGCACTTGCAGATAGAAAAGTAGTGTGTTCAGTGAACCCAGTTAATTGGTTAATTCAGCAACTCCTAATAAAGCAAACCATGACCTGCAGATTGCATGAACCAGGCCTAGGAAGCTGTCTTCAGGTGCATCCTATACAGTAGTAGTAGTAGTATAACTTAGTCAATTGACCATATCAAAAAATTGGGCAACCTATACATTTCATGCTTTTTCTCTCTCAACAACAACTTCTGTTAGCTCACTTAACAGAGACTTCCATCAATCAACCACTGATTGATTAGATGAGTGTTTCTCAACCTTGGCAAATTTGGGACATGTGGACTTCAACTCCCAGAATTCCCCAGCCAGCATGGTTGGCTAGCTGGGGAATTCTGGGAGTTGAAGTCCACATGTCCTAAATTTGCCAAGGTTGAGAAACACTGGATTAGATGTTTTAACTTTATACTGTTGGAGTACAGGCAGTTTTCAACTTATGACAATCCATTTAATGACCATTTGAAGTTATGATGGTGCTGGAAAAAGTGGCTTATGACCAGTCCTTGCACTTATGGTTGTTGCAGTATCCCTGCGGTCACGTGATCAAAGTTTGGGTACTTGGCAACCCGCATGTATTTACAACGGTTGCAGCATCCCAGGGTCACATGGTCACCGTTTGTGACCTTCCCGGGGGGCTTTGGACAAGCAAAGTCAATGGGGGAAGCCGGATTCACTTAACAGCCATGATGATTCGCTTAATGACCTGGGCAAAAAAGGTTGTAAAACCAAATGAGGGGCAGAAAGTGCTCTAGAAGGACTCAAGTGTCGCTAGATCATAAAGATGCCAACCCACCCAAGCCATCCAAAATCTTTGAAACCCAAGACCGACTGAATAATCGGCCCATGACAGTCAATACTGTAGAATGATATGCACTAATTCTCTAGATGATTTTGAACCGAAACTGCCAGCATCCCTGAACATAGGCCATGTTGGTGTGGGCCACTGACAATTCTAATTCCTCACCATCTGGTGAGCTACAGTATTATTCCTAAAATGAGCTAAACCTTCTCCTTACTCTTGCTCCAGACTAAGTCCTTTTTCTGTGCAATCTTGAACAGTGGATGTACACCTGGTCATGTACACCTGGTCATTATTTTTTCATTTCAGTGTTTCTTCCTTTTATCTTAGGCAGCTGAAAAAGTCCTTAAATGCAAGCTTGCTATATTTTTGTTGTATAGTATAGACTTAGTAAGTAATTTTACTTACTTACTTATTTCATAGCAAGAAATTTTACAGGGGGGATATTAATGGGCTGAAGAATCATTGTAGATCTGCCAGTTTATAATACACTTCACATGATACATTTACTTAATTATATTGTTCCATAGCAAGCAATTGAGTACAATCGTAATTCTGTGTTTTCCTTTATATCAACACAAATCCAAATGACCAAGGGACTTTGTGCTGTTTTGAAAGGTTGTTCTTTTTTTTCCCTGAGATGGAGATTGTGGAATATCCCAGAGGAAGGGCAATTGGTAGATGGAATGTTTAGATATTTTAACGTTTCTTTCCATGAGTGAAATAATGCATACACAATAAAAGAAAGCCATCTACAGTATATTCTTCAAAGAAGTCTTGCTGGATCTCATCAAAATAAGTGCAGCTTGCTCAAGAGCAGTGTTTGCCAAGTTCCCTCTTTGGACTGCAGTTGTGTTGAATTTTGTGTGTGCATAGGAAGAGGTGTGAAGTGGTTGATGCATCACTGATGTTTCTACCAAGCAAGCCAATGAAAGTTTACCTTGACTTTTCAACATTTGCATCATGCCAGATTGATGAAGCAGATTGATGAAGCAGATTTTATGAGTCTATTAATGAAATTTGTCAGCTTATTTTGACTGAGCTTGAACTATTTCACAATACCCTGACAATATCCAAATGGTACTTGGTTTTGTTTTTAAGGAGAAGCAAATGCTAGATTGAAAGACTGTCCATAGATCATGATTTGCTCTGGGAAAAAGAGGAAGAGAAAGGGAAAACATATATTTTTTTAACAAATGGCATAGTATGGTTTCCTTTGTTCAGTTCCTATACCCTAAGAGGCAAACAGATGCAAACTCCAGAAGGTTGGGGAAGAAGACAACAAATAACAAATTTATCTGAAAACTAAATTCAAGTGAGAAATGTGCAGTTCAGTCCCCACCCCAACCCCACCCCAAATGAGACTTTTGTGGACTTGCTGAAACTTTTAAGGAGGAATGAAAGATGGTTTTATAAAATCTTGAACCTCCACCCAGTCCATATCTATAGGATGATTTTTTTAAAAGGATACTTATAAGATTTGGAAGGACGATATTGCAATGAAAGGGGAAGAGGAGAGGATGGATGAATGGATAGATATAGGGATATAAGCATATTTTCAAAAATGTTCATGATTCTGAAGTCATCAAGGGTAGCATCCAGCAATGGCACCATCCTTCATGAATTTGTCCAGTCTCCTTTAAATTCATCTTAAGTAAGTTCCACAGTTTAATTTTGCATTGTATAAAAAGGAACTTCCTTGATCTACCTCATTTAGAAAAGAAAGTGTTAACCTATAATATCATGCAAATTTAAGGACCAAGAAAATACCTTTGATCAGTCTAGTCCACCATTCTGTGTCATACAGTGGCCAACTGCGTGTATTCAGGAAGCTCAGAAACATGGGTGGCTTTATCAATTGCTCCTTCTTACCTACTGTACAAATGGCTGTGCTTTCTTCTGTATGCATCTGGCTTACTATATATATTAATCTAAAGTTATGCACCCAAAAAACTATCCCACTGACACTACATTTGAGATAACTAAGAGAACAGTATGGATCAAAAGCTAAAATTACACACTGGAAAGAAAATAAACAAGAAACATATTCCATTGCGAAGAAGGAATCTCACTGCAGGAACAAATATATTAATGGGAAATGGAACAGAACTATTTAGAATGATGCTCTGGTTCCTAAGTCATCAAGGGAGTGCAACTCTTCTGTAGCTCATTTTTCTTAGATTAGAAAAGCACCAACGACAAATCACAGATATGAAACTCCGCAGCATTCAATTTAAAACTCAGCAGACTAATTGAGATTTCTTCTTTCAGGAGATTGAATGCTGATGAATGGCTGCATTCAACGTCTGTCTTTGAAAACTGTGCTCATGAAAAGGAAGTGAATAAGCCATCAGCAGCCAACATTTGTATTCACTAAGCCCCCCCTTCTCAGTAAGGATGGAAATACAAAGCAACATCTGTTTCATAAATTCACAGGGTGCCCATGTGTCATCAAATGTCAGCACCTCAATGGAATTTCAGATCATCTCCCCAAGGTCGCTGCTGCCACTCGGGAAGACTGGAAAAAATAGCATTGTTTTCCTTGTGCTTAAAACAAGACAAAAGGAAACCCAAGCCATAAGAATGTAAGAAGAGCCAGATGCATCCAGAAAGTTCACAAGCATGGACAGGAGGGCATAATATAGCACCCTAGGATTTTAACTGAGAACTTTATGAATCTATTGGTTTTGTTTTTCCCAACTTTCTTCCTCTTAAAACAAGAACAAGCAAACAAGATGCAAGCCTATGATCAACTCTGTTCAACATAACCAGCCCTCTTCTGTGTCAAGCCCAACTCACCAGTAATAGCATCTTCTTGCAAGTCCTGGCCAGCCTTTCATTTTCCTCAGATTGCAAAAGAAGGCCTCATAATGCTGAGCCAGCCCAGAAAGTCACAAGAAAATGCCTAGGTTTGCATTAAAGACTTCTTACAGATTAGCGAGCTTCAATATCCTGAGCTGTGAATGGCAGGACCACCAGTCTGCATCTCAGTAGAAATGAATCTGCACTTCATCAGATTAGAAAATAAGAGTCTTCTTGTTTTGATGGGAGAGAAATAGGTTTGGATGGGAATCATGCTTAACTCTGAGGATTCTGTCTGATGCAATGGGAAATGGCCACCTTTACCAACAGATGTTGTCAGTCGGCAGCATACACCTGTCATGCTTATCCCTCTTTGCATGTTAGATTTTTTAACATCCATTTCACAAAACTAAGTCAATTAACTGAAATAGAAATGTGTTTCAGAATTCAAGAGAGGTTGGCGATGGGACAGTTTTTTAAAGCTTAATTTTGGTCTGTAATTAATTTCTTACACTAAAAGCCCAACAAAATTTGAATAATATCATTCGTTGTTGACATCCAACCTTTGGCATATTTAGGAAGCTATGCTGTAGCCTACCTAAGCAGCAAAAAGCAACCATATTCTCCTAAGAGGGGGGCTGTAGACTAGGAGCACATGCTTTGCATGCCAAGCATCTTAGTTCAATCCCCTTTGAATCAGGTAGCAAAAGGAAAAAAGAATGCTCTCTGCCAGAATAAATCAAGAATAGACAGATTTTGTGGGACGGTGGGCATATTTAGAACTTGTCTGAAAATGTGGATGCTCTGGCAAAAAAAAAAAAAATTGCCATGAAGGGAGAATAAAGAAAGCCCCTTTACCATGTGGTTACCAAATACTTATTTGCCATGAGACAAGCTAGTGAGAGTGTTTCCAACTGTGTCTTCTACTATCCTAGCTTATCTTTGTCTTTTGGAGAAGGAGATGGTCATGGCCATCTGCGTGACACACCCTCAGCCCTGAGATTTCTTCTTTCAAGGCTCAACACTGCATGGAAGATGTTAGCCTTGCGAGGTAGTCCAGACAAGAAGCACACCCAGAAATACTAACTCTTATCTTTATTGTCAGGTTGCATTAACAGAATCTTGCAAGTCTGAAAGTACATGCCTCCCCCCTCACCTTTACAGTCCAATAAACTAGGAAGGGTCCCTTCTGAGATGTTTGCCATGTCCCCATTCATCCTATGGACTCAGCTTCCTCTCATCTGACCATTGTCTAGTCTGTGGCTCTTCCTCCTGTCTCCCAAGGTCATTCCCACATACCATTACATCAGGGCCCTGCAGTGTCTTTTTTAACCTAAGTGTTAATTGCTTGCAGACAGTTGACATTGCCTACAGGTTCGAATTATACTGGAACATTCCTAAAAGTGCTACAAGGCTGGCCCTGCCTTTTGGCTAAGTGATGCAGTGCTCAGGTGGTAAGTTATGAAAGGCAGCAGGAAGATGTGAAAGAGAGCAGCCTTTTAGTTCTATCATTCTACAATTTTGTGATGGTTTCCACCAGATACAGAAAGGGGGTTGAATCATCTGCTTCTTGGCCAGCCTCAAATGCTATGCATGTAATATTGTTGGGGGTTGGGAGGCACAATTTTCTGCCTCACTTTGGATAGCAAAGCATGTCAGATTGGCTCTGAAGAATAGGAGGGTGAACAGTATTTCATTTCATGGAAGGCTGCTGCTGAATATTTTTCAGCTGATTGTAACATATTGTAGGCAGTTATGCCTTTCAAGGATATTGTTAGCCAAGAGAGGCAGTCCTGTCCCTGGATTTTTAAATCAGTGTTGGGTATCCTTGAGCAGAATAAATAAATACAGCTTATTGTTGACAGAATTAAAGCTTTGTGGACAAGCAGATGAATGGCGGGACAAAGATGCTGGAGCTAAAGCTGGTTTGTGGCAAATGTATCTCTTGAGTATTTCCATATTTCCCCCAGTTTGGCTTAGCGTGTAATGTGAACCCAGCCATAGGGAGTTGTAGATCATACGAACCTGTTGACTGGTGCTTGCTAAGTGAACCATGGTTGAATAAACCACATGAGCTTCATAAAGGAGTTTATACTACTGGACTGATGCAGGTTCAAACTGTGAGAAAACAGCTGCCATCTTAGTGATGTCCAAATTAGTGCACAGATTGATCTAAGGGTGTTTAATGCAAAGGCCAGAGTATGGACTTGGATTATTTTAGAAGCCCAGAAAACCATGTGACTTTGAACAGATCCAAAAGTCTTGAGTCTTGCTTTTGTTGGAGGTTGCTGTGATCTAGAAGTCACAGAATTGGTAGAATGGGTTTGTGCTAACACAGGACACGTTGGATTCCTGGGATGATGATGATGACAACAGTGACTATGACTCAAGGCTGCTGTCCTCACTAACTACTTCTTTACTCCCCTCCCCAGTGGGAACGGGAAATCTTGACACTGTGACTATGATGGGGAATCCCTGCATAGTGAGATTGATCCTCAGTTGGGGTGTGTGTGTGTGTGTGTGTGTATACACACACACACACACACAAATACAAATGCAAACAAGGCCCAGAAGGCAGCAATGGTGATAGATGTAGTGGTGCCAAGTGACAGCAACATCAGGAAGAAGGAGCATGAGAAGCTGGAGAAGGACCAGGGCCTGAAGGAGGAATTAGAGAGGATGTGGAAAGTGAAGGCCAAAGTGGTCCCAGTGGTGGTAGGGGCACTTGGGGCTGTGACTCTCAAGCTGGGAGAGTGGCTCTAACAGATCCCAGGAACAACATCAGAGTTCTCCATCCAGAAGAGTGCAATGCTAGGAACAGCTGAGATCCTGCGCAGAACCCTCAAACTCCCAGGCCTCTGGTAGAGGAGCTGAGGTTGAGGAAGACACAGACCACCCATAGGGGTGAGAAGGGAATGAATGAATGAATGAATGAGAATATATATAGATATATAGATATAGATATAGATATATAGATATAGATATAGATATAGTATGTGTGTATATGAACAAACCCAAGGAGCTGTAAGCTAATTTCTTTGTGAAATGGTGTTTTGATCTCTTCTAGCACTCTTGTGTAGAGAAATCTGGATATTCTTTCCCTCCAGCTAGAATGTCTCTGCAAATAGCAGAGTGGTCTAAAAGATGATTTGCACCAGCAAGCCTCTTCTGTTCTTTCTGTTCGTTCAATAAGAAAGCCTTGGAGGAAAAAGTTTTCTTTTCCTTCCGAGCCTGTCCCAAAGCTACTGAAAGCTGACTAACGGTATCCACCACGAGAGCAAAACTCCAAAAGGGGAAATTGGAGACCACGCTT